>NW_028250976.1:0-71688 GCF_964263255.1 Lissotriton vulgaris
TGTGGTGCGCTTTAAGAGGTAGTTTTAATCCCCTGTCCTATTATATAGTCAAGCTATCCAGGCTGATGAAGGCTGATAGCCAGAAACCGGTCCTTGGATGCTTGATTCCGGTCTGGGAAAGACATGGCTTGGTAGTTCGGACTGGACTGTTCCCATGAGGCACAGGGTCAGAACTGATTTACATATAGCCATTGTCCAACCCAGGGTGGTGTGGAGTGCAAAGAAACAATGGATTTAGGCCCAGGTCCTTGTACTGGGGTGAATGTATGACATTGTTCTACATTCTGTCCATCAACTGTGCTTTTTGCAATTTTCACCCCGAGTGTGCTGGGTATACTCAGATGAGAGTCCCAGGCTCTCCACACCACTGGAGTCAAGCTATCCAGGCTGATGAAGGCTGATAGCCAGAAACCGGTCCTTGGATGCTTGATTCCGGTCTGGGAAAGACATGGCTTGGTAGTTCGGACTTGACTGTTCCCATGAGGCACAGGGTCAGAGCTGATTTGCATATAGCCATTGTCTAACTCAGGGTGGTGTGGAGTGCAAAAAAACGATGGATTTAGGCCCAGATCCTTGTACTGAGGTGAATGTATGACATTCTTCTACATTCTGTCCATCAACTGTGTTTTTTGCTATTATATACTAGCGGCTTACAGAGGAGGTCATGCTAATAACAGGGGTACCCCATCGCATAGTGTTCTCTAGTGTATTTAGGTTTTTTAACTGTAGTCTAAGTGTCTTTTAGCATAGCACTGGCTCTAGAACTGGTTAGTCAGAGTCAGTTACCACCAGCACCCATCTGAAAAAGTTGAGGGTACAGGATGATTTTGCAACAAGGCCTCATTCTGCTCCTCTGTTTGTTCTTTCTGCATGTCTTCCTTCTTCCTGCACTTTTCTTCGTCTTTGAGGAGATCTGTTGCTTCTTTCTGCATTTCTTTTTCTTCTTCCTGAGTGTTTTTTTTTACTTCTTCACATGTCCTACCTCTGTAAGAATACTTAGAAACTAGCATTTAAAATACCTTAGAAATTAACTGACAAAATCATAGGTTTCAAGCACGTTATAGATACAAATTAGCATTTAAAAAAACATTGAAATTCACTCAAAAAAACCATAGGTTTCAGGGATGTTATAGTTACGAATTAGCATTTAAAAAACCTTAGAAATTCACTGAAGAAACCATAGGTTTCAGGGATTTCATAGTTAGTTGGACATTTCACTCATACCAAGCCATAGAAATTCCCCCATTATAGTTAGTTTAGCTAACTATCACTCGCGAGTTCCCAATGCACTGCTGATGACGTTACATATTACATCACTCATGACATGGTGAGTGACATCACTCATGACATCACTGATGACATCTTAAATAACATGACTGTTGCCATGACTGATGACATCATCCTTGTGATAGAGTGGCAGACCCCCTCTCATCCTTATATAACCTTTGATACACACACACACAAAAATACAAACTAACATTTTAAAAACAATTGACATACCAATACCAGTTACAACACACCTATTCAATAATTCCAAGATCTACACGCACATCCACTCATTCACCAACAGTCTCTAGGCAGTCACTCATACATGTACTCACTCATCATTTGTACTCAAACACCTATACATCCTGTTACACACTGCCACTCATCCATGGAGTTACTCACACACATTGTCACACATGCAAACAAAGTATCAAACATGTATTTACTTGCATATACAGTTATATACACACACTACCACACTTATTTCTATAGAAACTTACACATACTTACTCTCTTAAACAATCTCTTATAGAAAAACCTATTTATTTGTACAAGTACTCTTCCAATCTCTCACTCTCACATATACTCACTTATATACACCAATACTGACATATACTAGTTTAAAAGATATGTAGTTACTCATAAAAACACTATTGAGACATTCATTCACTCACTAACACATTCATACACACACTCATCCACCTATACGGCCCTACACACATGCTGTATTCAACACATACAAACAGTGAGTCACTCATTCATGTATCTATGCACTAAGTAATACCCCCCACCGAACCATACAGACACTAAGACACTCATACTGATACTAAAAAAAAAACTAATAAGCCATATAGACACTCATGTAGCTACTCACCAACCCATGCAGTCACTTATACACAAAGTGAGAGACTGATATGGATATTTACATATTAAACATTACTCACTAACCCATGTATTCACTAAGATACACTTAATCAGTCAGTTATACAATCAATTTTACAATAAAATAACCATTTAGACACTTATATACCCATTTATTCTTCCATCGACCTTGAGATATACATATATAAATCATATTTACTTTTCAGCAAAACACACATTCACTGGATGATGTCATCAGTGATGTCATTTGAGATGTCATCAGTGATGTCATGAGTGATGTCACTGACCATGGTATGAGTGATGTAATATGTGACGTCATCAGCAGTGTATTGCAGGCGCGCGAGTTATAGTTAGCAGAACTAACTATAACGGGGGAATTTCTATGGTTTTGTACGAGTGAAATGTCCAACTAACTCTGATGTCTCTGAAACCTATGTTTTTTTCATTGAATTGTATATATATATATATATATATATATATATATATATACTAGCAGCCCGTCTCGACGTTGTCCGGGTATGAATTGCTGCCGGCAAGTAGTATATTGTTTTGTGCAATTTTGTTTTTATAGCATTTCTTATTTGTGACAGGCCTGTGAAATGCTCCGTTTCACAGTGCACTGCTGATGCACTTAAGAGTGCGCGTTCAGTAGTGTGTGAACTCAAGTTTCCCTACTTTATTTTTCCTTGCAATATTATATAGCGCGAACTCGACAATATGGCATGAGCACAATTTACATTACAGAAGAACACATTCATTTGTGGTAGGCACGGAGAGACAAAGCGATTTGTCTGGAATCACAGGATGTTGAGCTGATGCCGAGATTCGAACGTAGCTCCCCAGCTCTGAAGTTCGCAATTCTAGAACTTGTGGCAGGAGGTGTGTCTAAAAGTGTATGTCGGTGCTGGCCATCAAAGAGGGAGACCTGTGCATTTTTCAAATGGGTGGTGAAAAAATATGAGTATGTTGCTGGAGATGTGGGCCACCGTGCCACCAATGTACTTACCGGGGGAGGGTAAACACCCATTATTCTGCAACTTTCTTTCCGCATACCATCACTCCGCATACTTTCATTACGAAAGTACCATGACTCCGCAATGCCATTATAACGCATGGCATTACATTTTATATGCTTTTACCACGCATACATTTACTGCGAAATTCGTTGTAAATGCATGAATGGTAAAAGCAAGTTTTTTTTAAAATGTTTGGATAAGGTAAGTATGGGTATAGGGGTATATGTTTTGGGGTACTGAGGTATATGTTTTGGGGTGTTTGGATATTTTAAGGGTTCAGATATAGTTTTGGGTTATGGGGTACAGGGGTAGTTTTAGGGTTTAGAGATAGGTATGGGTTTTGGGGTACAGGGGTATTTTTAGGGTTCAGGGCCAAGGTTGGGTTTTAGGGTATACAGGTATTTTCAGGGTTCAGGGTTAGGTTTGGGTTTTGGGGTATAGGGGTATTTTAAGGGTTCAGGGCTAGGTTTGGGTTTTGGGGTACAGGGGTATTTTTAGGGTTCAGGGCTAGGTTTGCATTTTGGGGTACAAGGGTATTTTAGGGTTCAGGGGTAGGTTTGGGTTTTGGGGTACAGGGTTATTTTTAGGGATCAGGGCTAGGTTTGGGTTTTGGGATACAGGGATATTTTTAGGGTTCGGGGGTAGATTTGGGTTTTGGGGTACAGGGGTATTTTAAGGGGTTAGGGCTAGGTTTGGGTTTTGGGGTACAGGGGTATTTTAGGGTTCAGGGGTAGTTTGGGGTTTTGGGGTACAGTGGTATTTTTAGTATTCAGGGCTAGGTTTGGGTTTTGGGGTACAGGGGTATTTTTAGGGTTCAGGGGTAGGTTTGGGTTTTGAGGTACAGGGGTATTTATAGGGTTCAGGGCTAGGTTTGGGTTTTGGGGTACAGGGGTATTTTTAGGGTTTAGGGATAGGTTTGGGTTTTGGGGTACAGGGTATATTTATATGGTTAAGATGGGTTAGTGTTTAAGGGTGTTGGGGTATTTTAAGGAGTAAGGGTGGGCTATGATTATGGGTTGTAGGGGTATTTAAACGGAGCAGGGTGGGATTAGCACACGATATGAGACATGGCATGAAGGGCGGAACGTACCACACGCCCCCAGCATTTGTTGCGCCCACAGCACAACGCAGACATGCCCACAAGGGACTACTTTGCTGGCACGGTTCTTTTACCTTTTAAATGTATATGGTGGGTGTCTGCATAGCCTATGTCCTTCTGCTGCAACTGCCCTTTCCAAAGCTGTATTGGGTGTTGTGATTGGTGCTGTGGTTCCTGAGATTACCCGCCTCAAAGGTTTATTATATTAATACATAAATATCTATCTATATCTATATCTATATCTATCTGTATATATATATATATATATATATATATATATATATATATATATATATATATCCAGGTTCACGTCCTCCAAAACACACCGGGACACTGTGGTGCAACACAGGGTCAGAGGTCTCCCTGTTTTTTATTCAAAGTCACACTGGGTCACGCCGATGCACTCCACTCCGAGGTAAATCACCACCATACATCAACAGCTGTGGTCCAAGGCTGCTTTATTCAATTTCTTACAGGATGAAATCAGGCATCTGGAACAGAGTCCCAACGCGTTTCGGCAATACACTCGCCTTGATCACAGGTGTTTCATACAGTATAACAGAAACTTTAAATAAAGTTGTTTAGAACACAAGTCTCGTGTGATTACGAACGTGCATTGTGAACATAAACAAAGGACTAAGTGAGGCTTTACTTGGCAGCCATCTTATAGCGGTCAAATAATTCTGTTGCTTTATACAAGCTAACACTATATTTCATATGGGCCACATTACAGCAGTACTTTACATGTTTACACACGTGTATGGTGTAACTTTGAAAAATTATATTTACAAATCAATATCAACACCTATTGTTTTATAATCACGCATGATTATTTTTATACTGTATATAAGCGCACATCCGTGCATACCAATATATCAAGTGATTACACCACATGTGTATAAGCTAAAGCATGACCCCAGTGGGTATACAAAATACAAAATACTGTATCTGAAAGAGTCAATTATGTCAAGTGACAAAAAGATCTTATATACATTAATCTTGTACAGACATCAGAATGGTTATGCTCCATGTTGTGTCCCCAGTGGGCATAGGGCACCGGAAAGCAGTTACTTCTCAGTGCCTAAACAAAGAGAAAAAACGAAATCAGATACTAAAGTACTGTCAGTGACTTCAATAAACAGCATACCATGATTATATAACTCATTATTAGTGATAGTGAAAAAAACTGTGCTCTCAATAATAAAATTAATGAAATTAAAATCTAGTGGCACGCAGGATGCTCACCGAGTGTCAGTCCAGATAAAATATAATACATCATGAATCTTCCCCAAGAGAAATTTGTACACAGCCATATACAAAGAACAGAAATCAAAAGACATTTGAATAAAAGACAATAGTCTACTATGCAAAGCAATTCAGATTTCACTCCCCCAGATGCCATATCATTTCCTCTTCTGAATTAAGATCTCTGGGAATATTATTTAAAGTTTCTGTTATACTGTATGAAACACCCGTGATCAAGGCGAGTGTATCGCCGAAACGCGTTGGGACTCTGTTCCAGACTCTGTTCCAGATGCCTGATTTCATGCTGTAAGAAATTAAATAAAGCAGCCTTGGACCACAGCTTTTGATGTATGTTGGTGATTTACCTCGGAGTGGAGCGCATCGGCGTGACCCAGTTACGTCTTGTGACTTTGAATATATATATATATATATTCACTGAAAAAACCATAGGTTATAGACCATATATAGTTAGGGATTAGCATTTAAAAAACCTTATTTTACTTGCACAAAACCATTGAAATTCCATATATAGTTAGATGCACTAACTATATATCGCGGACCCGCAATCCACTGCTAATGATGTCACATATTACATCATTCATGACATGGTCAGTGACATCACTGATGACATCACTGATGACATCACTGATGACATCACTGATGACAACACCCAGTGACTGTATGTTTCTGTAAAGTTAAAATATGTCTTACATATTGAAGAATGAGTGGATGTATAAGTGTCTGGATGAAGGATTTAGTAGGTGCATGACTGACTGTATGAGAGAATGATTAAATGTGTCTCACTGAGTGCATGGGTTAGTGATTAAAGTGTCTTAATTTGGCAATCATTATTTATGTTCTTCTGTAAACTGCTGCATGTTTAAATCAGTAGCTATATCATTAACTATATGGGTTATTGAATGGTTGCCCAAGTATTTGTATGGGAGACTGAGTATGTGTGTGGGTGGCTGGGAGGTGTATATAGATGTGTGAGCAGTTCATTCCCTATGTGTATGGGTTCAAAAGTGCATGTAGAAACAGCTGTATGGACAGTTGACTGTGTGCATGAGTATATTGGTGAGTGAATGGATATCTCAGTTCTACATGTTAAAGTAAGTACATATGTAAAACACACTCCATGTGAGAGTTGACATATATAAATAACTGAACATAAGAGCCAGTGAATGTGAGAGTGGCTGTATGAATCATTGTGAACTTGTATCAAGGATTGTATAAGAGAGTAAATATGTGTTAGTATATGTTTGAATAAGTAAGGTGTGTATAACTGTATAGTTGAGGAAATGGAGGTGGGATTGATTCTTTGCATGACTGACTAGGTGTGTGGGTAACTCCATGGATGTGTGACAGTCTGTGAGTGCCTGTTTACACTGAGTGTATCTAAGGTTATATTAGAGTCTGAAGATGTATTATCACATAAATGATATCATCAGTGATGTAATCAGTAATGTCAAATGAGATGTCAGTGATGTCATCAGTGATGTCATTTGAGATGTCATCAGTGATGTCATCAGTGATGTCATTTGAGATGTCATCAGTGATGTCATCAGTGATGTCACTGACCATGTCATGAATGATGTAATATGTGACATCATTAGCAGTGGATTGCGGGTCCGCGATATATAGTTAGTGCATCTAACTATATATGGAATTTCAATGGTTTTGTGCAAGTAAAATAAGGTTTTTTAAATGCTAATCCCTAACTATATATGGTCTATAACCTATGGTTTTTTCAGTGAATTTTCAAGGTTTTGTAAATGCAAATTCCTAACTATATATGGTCTATAACCTATGGTTTTTTCTGTGAATTTCATTGGTTTTTTAAAAGCTAATATCTATAGCTGTAAAATATATTCTTTATTAAGTGACGTATCACGTAGCCCGTGAGACGCCTCAGGATGCATCGCATAACCGTGACGTATCGTCTCTGCAGCGCAAACCAAACCCAAAACGAAAGCGCGCCAGAACACGCTTAAAGATATATATATATATTTTTTTAACCTTAATTAGACAAAATCCACACGTGCACATATCATAAACGTTCAAAAAACACAATATGTCGGACTCCCGTTACGCTGCCGGTTAGCTGCCCGGTTAACGTACCAGGAAGCACCTTTACCGCGAAAAATCGCAATTTTTTTTTTCACCCCCCAGGGAACTTTAATAGCCCCCTCATCAATCCTAGGGGTTCAGGAGGGGTTTGCTTACCCCTTTCATTCATTTCCACCTTTTTTTTTCCACCTCTTGTCTCTCGATCCCACAGAGAGACAAGATGGCGGCCGCTCCAGACTGTTTACAATGATAACAGCCAATCAGCTTCTCTACTGCGAAAAAAACGGAATTTTTTTTTTTTTTTTTTTTTTGGGCCCAGCGTGGCTCTATAATACCCCCTCATCAATCCTAGGGTGTCAGAAGGGGTCTACCTTGCCCCTTTCCTTTATTTCCCCCTTTGTTTTGGCCTCCTCTTGTCTCTCGATCCTACCGAGAGACAAGATGGCGGCCGCTCCGGACTGTTTACAATGTTGACAGCCAATCAGCTACTCGTCAGACTCCCGTTACACTGCCAGTTAGCTTCCCGGTTAGCTGCCCGGTTCGCGTACCAAGACGCGTCTCTACGGCGAAAAAATCGGATTTTTTTTTTTTGGGCCCAGCGTGACTCTATAATATCCCCTCATCAATCCTAGGGGATCAGAAGGGGTCTACCTTGCCCCCTTTCCTTCATTTCCCCCTTTGTTTTGGCCTCCTCTTGTCTCTCGATCCTACCGAGAGACAAGATGGCGGCCGCGCCGGACTGTTTAGAATGTTGACAGACACCGGAGAGCCAATCAGCTTCGCATCGCAAAGTTCCGATAAGCGAAAAGTACGCGAACCGGATCGCTGCCCGGAGCGCTGTTACAGATATATATCTTGATTTAAACGTTAATTTCTCAAAATCCACTGAAGCACATATATTGAGACCTAGCAAAGGCACATCGGGCTAACAGTCCCTACAATTTTGCCAAGTTTCGTGCAAATCCATTCAGCCGTTCGAGCTAAAAGTGAGGCCAACCGCCCTATGGAAATTAACATGGGAAAAACGCGTTTTGGGACCCCCCTTTTTTCTCGGCCCCCCCTTGACGAAACCCCCCCAAATTTCTAGGAGCTGCTCAGAAACAAAATGTGCCATTTTCCTGAAAATTTCAGCCGATTCCGTCCACAAACGCCAAAGTTATTAGATATAGAATTTTCAGAAATCCCATAGGGAAAAAATCCTAACTATATATACCTACTGGCTATCGCCAGTAGGTAATATATATATATATATATATATACATATATATATATATATATATATATATATATATATATATATATATATATATATATATATATATATATTACCTACTGGCGATAGCCAGTAGGTATATATAGTTAGGATTTTTTCCCTATGGGACTTCTGAAAATTCTATGTCTAATAACTTTGGCGTTTGTGGACGGAATGGGCTGAAATTTTCAGGAAAATGGCACATTTTGTTTCTGAGCAGCTCCTGAAAATTTGGGGGGGGTTCGTCAAGGGAGGGCCGAGAAAAAAGGGGGGTCCCAAAACGCGTTTTTCCCATGTTAATTTCCATAGGGCGGTTGGACTCACTTTTAGCCCAAACGGCTGAATGGATTTCCACGAAACTTGGCAAAATTGTAGGGACTGTTAGCCTGATGTGCCTTTGCTAGGTCTCAATATATGTGCTTCAGTGGATTTTGAGAAATTAACGTTTAAATCAAGATATATATCTGTAACAGCGCTCTGGGCAGCGATCCGGTTAGCGAACTTTTCGCGTATCGGAACTTTGCGATGCGAAGCTGATTGGCCCTCCGGTGTCTGTCAACATTCTAAACAGTCCGGAGCGGCCGCCATCTTGTCTCTCGGTAGGATCGAGAGACAAGAGGAGGCCAAAACAAAGGGGGAAATGAAGGAAAGGGGGCAAGGTAGACCCCTTCTGACCCCCTAGGATTGATGAGGGGGATATTATTGAGCCACGCGGGGCCCCAAAAAAAAAAAAAAAAAATCCGATTTTTTCGCCGTAGAGACGCGTCTTGGTAAGCGAACCGGGCAGCTAACCGGGCAGCTAACCGGGAAGCTAACCGGCAGTGTAACGGGAGTCTGAGGAGTAGCTGATTGGCTGTCAACATTGTAAACAGTCCGGAGCGGCCGCCATCTTGTCTCTCGGTAGGATCGAGAGACAAGAGGAGACCAAAACAAAGGGGGAAATGAAGGAAAGAGGGCAAGGTAGACCCCTTCTGACCCCATAGGATTGATGAGGGGGATATTATAAAGCCACGCGGGGCCAAAAAAAAAAAAAAAAAAATCCGATTTTTTCGCCGTAGAGACGCGTCTTGGTACGCGAACCGGGCAGCTAACCGGACAGCTAACCGGGAAGCTAACCGGCAGTGTAACGGGAGTCTGAGGAGTAGCTGATTGGCTGTCAACATTGTAAACAGTCCGGAGCGGCCGCCATCTTGTCTCTCGGTAGGATCGAGAGACAAGAGGTGGAAAAAAAAAAGGTGTAAATGAATGAAAGGGGTAAGGCAGACCCCTCCTGAACCCCTAGGATTGATGAGGGGGCTATTAAAGTTCCCTGCGGGGCAAAAGAAAAAAAAATTGCAATTTTTCGCGGTAAAGGTGCTTCCTGATACGTTAACCGGGCAGCTAACCGGCAGCGTAACGGGAGTCCGACATATTGTGTTTTTTGAACGTTTGTGATATGTGCACGTGTGGATTTTGTCTAATTAAGGTTAAAAAAATATATATATATCTTTAAGCGTGTTCTGGCACGCTTACGTTTTGGGTTTGGTTTGCGCTGCAGAGACGATACGTCACGGTTATGCGATGCATCATGAGGCGTCTCACGGGCTACGTGATACGTCACTTAATAAAGAATATATTTTACAGCTATAGATATTAGCTTTTAAAAAACCAATGAAATTCACAGAAAAAACCATAGGTTATAGACCATATATAGTTAGGAATTTGCATTTACAAAACCTTGAAAATTTACTGAAAAAACCATAGGTTATAGACCATATATAGTTAGGGATTAGCATTTAAAAAAACCTTATTTTATTTGCACAAAACCATTGAAATTCCATATATAGTTAGTTGCACTAACTATATATCGCGGACCCGCAATCCACTGCTAATGATGTCACATATTACATCATTCATGACATGGTCAGTGACATCACTGATGACATCACTGATGACATCTCAAATGACATCACTGATGACATCACTGATGACATCTCAAATGACATCACTGATGACATCACTGACATCTCATTTGACATTACTGATTACATCACTGATGATATCATTTATGTGATAATACATCTTCAGACTCTAATATAACCTTAGATACACTCAGTGTAAACAGGCACTCACAGACTGTCACACATCCATGGAGTTACTCACACACCTAGTCAGTCATGCAAAGAATCAATCACATCTCCATTTCCTCAACTATACAGTTATACACACCTTACTTATTCAAACATATAGTAACACATATTTACTCTCTTATACAATCCTTGATACAAGTTCACAATGATTCATACAGCCATTCACACATTCACTGGCTCTTATGTTCAGTTATTTATATATGTCAACTCTCACATGGAATGTGTTTTACATATGTACTTACTTTGACCTGTAGCACTGAGATATCCATTCACTCACCAATATACTCATGCACACAGTCAACTGTCCATACAGCTGTTTCTACATGCACTTTTGAACCCATACACCTAGGGAATCAACTGCTCACACATCTATGCACAGAGTTATACACCTCCCAGCCACCCACACACATACTCAGTCTCCCATACAAATACTTGGGCAACCATTCAATAACCCATATAGTTACTGATATAGCTACTGATTTAAACATGCAGCAGTTTACAGAACAACATAAATAATGATTGCCAAATTAAGACACTTTAATCACTAACCCATACACTCAGTGAGACACATTTAATCATTCTCTCATACAGTCAGTCATGCACCTACTAAATCCTTCATCCAGACACTTATACATCCACTCATTCTTCAATATGTAAGACATATTCTAACTTTACAGAAACATACAGTCACTGGGTGTTGTCATCAGTGATGTCATCAGTGATGTCATTTGAGATGTCATCAGTGATGTCATCAGTGATGTCACTGACCATGTCATGAATGATGTAATATGTGACATCATTAGCAGTGGATTGCGGGTCCGCGATATATAGTTAGTGCAACTAACTATATATGGAATTTCAATGGTTTTGTGCAAATAAAATAAGGTTTTTTTAAATGCTAATCCCTAACTATATATGGTCTATAACCTATGGTTTTTTCAGTAAATTTTCAAGGTTTTGTAAATGCAAATTCCTAACTATATATGGTCTATAACCTATGGTTTTTTCTGTGAATATATATATATATATATATATATATATATATATATATATTCACTTAAGAAATCATAGGTTTCAGGCCTTATATAGTTAGGAATTAACATTTAAAAGAAACCATTGAAATTGCTCCTATATAGTTAGTTGTACTAACTATATTTCGCGCACAAGCAATCCACTGCTGATGATGTCACATATTACATCATACCGTGACTGTGTGTTTCTGTAAAGTTTAAATATGTTTTACATATTGAAGAATGAGTGGATGTATAAGTGTTTGGATGAAGGATTTAGTAGGTAGTGACTGACTGTATGAGTGAGTGATTAAATGTGTCTTACTAAATGCGTGGGTTAGTGACTAAACTGTCTGAATTTGTGCATCAGTGTGTCTGTTGTTGTGTAAGCTGCTGCATGTGTTGATCAGTAGCTATATGAGTGGCTATATGGGTTATTGATTGGTTGCCCAAGTATTCGAATGGGAGACTGAGTGTGTGTGTGGGTGGCTGGGAGGTGTGTGACTCTGTGCATAGATGTGTGAGCAGTTGATTCACTAGGTGTATGAGTTCAAGAGTGCAAGTGGAAACAGCTATATGGGCGGTTGACTGTGTGCATGGGTGTGTTGGTGAGTGAATGGATATCTCAGTGCTACATGTCCAAGTAAGTACATATGTAAAACACAGTGCATGTGAGAGTTGGCATATATAAATGACTATACATGAGAGCCAGTGAATGTGCAAGTGGCTATATGGATCATTGTGTACTTGTATCAGTGATTGTATAAGAGAGTAAGTATGTGTTAGTATATGTTTGAATAAGTAAGGTGTTGTGTGTATAACTGTATAATTGAGGAAAAGGAAGTGTGATTGATTCTTTGCATGACTGACTAGGTGTGTGAGTAACTCCATAGATGAGTGGCAGTGTGTGAGTGTCTGTATAGGTGTATGAGTGCATATGATAGTGTTGTATTGATGAGTGACTGTATGTATGAGTGATTCTATGGGTAAATGAGTTAATGTGTGTGTAGACCTAGGAATCAGTGAGTACGTATGTAGTAACTGGTATTGGTGTGTCAATGGTTTCAAGAATGGTAGTCTGTATTTAACACTCGGTGTGTCAAAGGTTATATTAGAGTGTGAGGAGGTGCATCGTATTATCACATGAATGATATCATCAGTGATGTGATCAGTGATGTCAAATGAGATGTGATCAGTGATGTCGTCAGTGATGCCTTTTGAGATGTCATCAGTGATGGCACTGACCATGTCATGAATGATGTAATATGTGACATCATCAGCAGTGGATTGCGGGTGCGCGAAATATAGTTAGTACAACTAACTATATAGGAGCAATTTCAATGGTTTTTTAAATGCTAATTCCTAACTATATAAGGCCTGAAACCTATGATTTTTTAAGTGAATTTGCAAGGTTTTTTAAATGCTAATTCTGAACTATGTAAATCCTGAAACCTATGGTTTTTTAAGTGAATTTGCAAGGTTTTTTAAATGCTAATTCCTAACTATATAAGGCTTGAAACCTATGTTTTTTCAGTGAATTTGCAAGGTTTTTAAAATGCTAATTCCTAACTATAGCAGGCGTGAAACCTATATTTTTTAAAATAAATTTCAAAGGTTTTGTAAATGCTAATTCTATTAGCGGATAAATTTTATATATGTTATTATCCTTCAGGGACCACCTGAGCAGCCATCTTGTTTCTCAGGAAAAGTGAGGCACAAGAGAGCACAAAACAAGAGTGGAAAACTCAAAAAGGGGGCAGGGTTGAGACCCCCTGACTCCCTAGCCCTTCTCAGGGGGTCCCAGAAGGACCACTGAGTGCAAAAATTTATATATATATTTTTTAAATCGCGCGGTACGCGCAGCGTACGGTGCGCATACCCTGCAATTTTTATTTATTTATTCATTTATTTTTGCCCTTGGAGGTCCTTTTGGGACCTCCTGAGAAGGGCTAGAGGGTTGGGGGGTCTCTACCCCGCCCCCTTTTCATGTTTTCCACTCTTGTTTTGGGCTCTCTTGTCCCTCAGTTCTCCTGAAAAACAAGATGGAGGCCAACACTTCCTGGTTTGGACAGTTTGGAATGTTGACAGTCGACTGCCAGCCAATCAAAATCTCGCTCGCGCAGGTAAGGGTACGCGCACGTACGCATACGGTGCGCATACAGTGAGCGCATATAGATATATAATTTGATCAAATTCAATTTTCTCAACAACTACTGGAGGGATTTTCACCAAATATAGAAAAGACACTACTGCATACCTGTCCCTACCATTTTGCCAAGTTTGGTGTAATTCCGTTCACCCGTTCGGGCTGTAGCCGTGTCTAAAGGTCCCATAGAAAATGCCATTTGAAAAATTTCAAATTCAATTTTTTCAAGAACCGCTGGAGGGATTTTCACCAAACATAGCAAAGGCACATCTGCATACCAGGCCCTACCATTTTGCCAAGTTTGGTGTAATTCCATTCAGCCGTTCGGACTGTAGCCGTGTCTAAAGGTCCCTATGGAAATTAACATGGGGAAAACACGTTTTAGGACCCCCCTGCTTGACGAATCCCCCCAAAACTTTCAGGGAAGGAGCGGAGCTGGCAAAAATTCTGGAAAATTACACACAGATTCCTCAATCGGTGCTAAAGTTATTCCCAATAGAATGTTGAGCGCATATAGATATATAATTTGCTCAAATTCATTTTCTCAACAACTAATGGAGGGATTTTCACAAACTATAGACAAGGCACTACTGCATACCTGCCCCTACCATTTTGCCAAGTTTGGTGTAATTCCGTTCAGCTGTTCGGGCTGTGGCCGTGTCTAAAGGTCCCATAGACAATGCTATTTGAAAATTTTAAAATTCAATGTTCTCAAGAACTACTGGAGGGATTTACACCAAACATGCAAAAGGCACTGCTGCATACCATTCCCTACCATTTTGCCAAATCTGGTATAATTCCGTTCAGCCGTTCGAGCTGTAGCCTTGTCAGAATGTCCCTATGGAAATTAACATGGGGAAAACACGTTTTGGGTCCCCCCTTTTTTCTCGGCCCCCGCTTGACGAATCCCCCCGAAACTTTCAGGGAAGGAGCGGAGCGCAGCGAGGCAAATTTAAGGAAACTTACAGGCAGATCCCTCTATCGGCGGCAAAGTTATACCTAATAGAATGTTCAGAATTTCCTATTGTAACTAGGTCCTAACTTTATATACCTACTGGCGACCGCCAGTAGAAAATATATATATATATATATATATACATATATATATATATATATATATATATATATATATATATATATATATATATATATATATATATATATATATATATTCTCGGAATTGCTCGCTTCAGTTACCAACTCCCATAGGGTCAGAAAGAAAACGAGGCAGACCCTTCTTAGTGCTTTCTTTCAGTTTATTTCAACACCAGTCCTCACGACGCGTTTCGGCAGATCCCTGCCTTGATCACATGGTCTATAACCTATGGTTTTTTCAGTGAATATATATATATATATATATATATATATATATATATATATATATATATATATATATATATATATATATATATATATATATATTTTACCTACTGGCGGTCGCCAGTAGGTATATATAGTTAGGATTTTTTCCCTATGGGATTTCTGAAAATTCTATGTCCAATAACTTTGGCGTTTGTGGACGGAATTGGCTGAAATTTTCAGGAAAATGGCACATTTTGTTTCTGAGCAGCCCCTGAAAATTTGGGGGGTGTTCGGCAAGGGGGGTCCGAGAAAAAAGGGGGGTCCCAAAACGCGTTTTTCCCATGTTAATTTCCATAGGGCGGTTGGCCTCACTTTTAGCTCGAACGGCTGAATGGATTTGCACGAAACTTGGCAAAATTGTAGGGACTGTTAGCCCGATGTGCCTTTGCTAGGTCTCAATATATGTGCTCCAGTGGATTTTGAGAAATTAACGTTCAAAGTAAGATATATATCTGTAACAGCGCTCCGGGCTGCGCTCCGGTTCGCGTACTTTTCGCGTAACGGAACTTTGCGATGCGAAGCTGATTGGCTTTCCGGTGTCTGTCAACATTCTAAACAGTCCGTAGCGGCCGCCATCTTGTCTCTCGGTAGGATCGAGAGACAAGAGGAGGCCAAAATAAAGGGGGAAATTACCATAAGGGGGCATAGTAGATCCTCGTTGACCCCCTAGGTTTTATGTGGAGGTTTTAAAAGGTCCTAGCAGGGCCAAAAAAAAAAATCTTTTTTTTTTTTTGCGTGGTGAGCGCCTAGTACGTGAACCGGAAAGCGTTCTGGGCAGCGTACTATAAGGATAAAAGAATGATAGACTTTTCTAATACTGTATGTTAATTGTTTGTTGTTTTTGTTGTTTGTTTTTTGTTTTCTTTATTTTTAAAGTATTTTTTTTATTTTGATTGTGTTTCATAATTCATTAAACTTTCTAACATTTCATTGTCAGAAATTTCAAAATTGAATATAGGGTGTAACATTTCCTCATTTTTAAGCAGGTTATCCACTGCTTCAACACATTGTAGTAGTTCCTGGTCTCTACTTTGATCCATAAAATCATCAATTTTTTCTTGGCTGCTCTCCTCCAGTACAATTGTAAATTTAACTTGTTGCTCGCCTTCCATTTTGCCTGAAATTTTGATTAAAAAAATATATATTAGTAGAGATAGGGCACTGTTGGGATTAATTTTAGATAGGCAGTTTTTATCAGTGAATTTATCTTTTGGCAGTGTATAGTATCAGAGTGGAAATAGGACTATAAAAAAGTGTATGTGATTTAAACAAGACAAGCCTAACTCCATTCATAACTATAACAGAGAAGTCTATCTAAATCTATAACTACTATAGAGGGATAGTATATATCTATCAGAAAAAGTCTACCATATTAAGTTATAGTGCACAATATACTTCAGTTTTAAAAATAACAACTTACCTTCACAAACAAGTTGAAGTGTTTGATAGCTATTCAAATGTGATGTACAACAAGAAGTAGCAGTCAAAATGGCTGTGTTTTCTTCTCTTCCTTTATATATATTCAGGTATATAACCAATCAAATGTCAGGTAATATAAGTAGAAAATGAAAGTAACATTTTCATTGGTTGTCAATTCCAACACTTCAGATGTGTTTTGTGAAGTAATTTACCTCACGGTATTTAGAGAGGTCTACAGGCTTAATGGCTAAATGGAATTTCAATCAAATTTGTGAAAATGAAAGGAATTGTTATGTAGTATGAGTTAATCTATATTTGGTGAGAGTGTCTCCAGTCGTTTTTCTGTGAATTACTTTCCCACCTTTTTTTTGGACCGCTTTCCGGGTAGCGGTCCGGTCCGCGAATTAGGAGCGTAACGGAAGTCCACCATTTTGTGTTTCGGTCGAATTAAGATATAAAATGGAGGGCAAATAATGTTCAGAATGGGTAGAAGGGGGCACGGTACAAGTATTTTGACCCCCTAGGTTTTCTGAGGGTGGCTGAGGAGGACCATATGTGCGGGGAAAAAACATTTTTTTTTTAATTTTGCGCGGTTAGCTTCCAGTTCGCGTACCGGGTAGCGCTCTTTGAGCGTAGTTTGTTGAAAATTACAGAAAAAAGTTAGAGAAAAATAATAATTGTGAGTGATCAGATGTAGGGTAGCTCTGAGAAGAGCTTTTGGGTTTATGGTACATTTTGGTACTTATAAGTAGGTACCAATGCACAGTCTTAAATTCAAAATGAAAATTCTGTTGCCCTCATCTGAGAAGTGAACTCCATCTCCTCTGTAGATATCTTGCATGTAGTAACGCAAGTTATTGTTGTACAAGGAGCCCATTCCATGGTCTCTCATGTAAGCTGAAACAGATTTGTTTACATGCTTCCTCGCTTTCTCAATTTATGGACAAAATTGGTTGGACCACCTCCATTTCTGTCTTTGGCATATATTGGAATATTCCAAGGCAGTTTGAGGAAAAAGTGCCATTAATTGCTCAAAGGTGTCCTTTAAAAGCATTTCCAGACCTACCCCAGTCAAAGTGCCCAAATCATTACCTCCACAGTGCACAATTAACAGGTCAGGTTTTGGCAAATGCATAAAGGTTTTCACCAATGGTATCAATTGGTGACATTTTAGTCCTTTTTGGCCCAACCACTTAATTTCCACATCTTGTAAATTGAGGTTAGGTAAATTTCTGTTCTTAGCATACCTTTGAGCCCAGTAGATGTAACTATGTCCAACAATCCAGACATTAAACATGGTGGGAGAAGGTTGTGCTGCAGTCAGATGAAGTGTGGTAATGAAAGGGCAGTTGAAACAGTAGGAGTTTGTAAAGAAAAAAAACTGTGGATTTCCAGTGCTAATGATTCATTAGCAGTGATTGGTGCATTTCCATTTCTGAAAACAGAAAGTTAGGGTGCATGGATGTGTTCTTTGAAAGATGTAATTTGAATGGTCAAGGAAAAACATTTAATGAAAGATTGCACTGGATACGCAGGTGCACTGAGAGTTCAGAGTTCAATTGAAACATTGTTGTGTGAATTTGCAAACATGAGAGGTCTTTCAGGAGGTGGTTGCTAAGCAAAAAAGGCAGAGAGGGCAGAGGGGGGAAGGGTTTTGATTTGAAAAAAGTGAGGGAAGAGTTATGATTGGCTAACATGAGAGATATGTGTAATGAATATCTGTATTTGTGTGCTTTCAATAGCTGCAGCCTCTGGAGTGCTTCTTCTTTGTTCTGCTGAAGACAATTTGGAGTATTTCTGTGACTGTTTTGAAACTCAAAAAGTATTTGCTAAGGTGAGAAAAGATTTATTTAACTTAGATAGAGAATAGTATGATTTAAGGAGAAAATGATGAAGAAAGCTGTGTTTTTAAAATGTGGCTTTGTCTCAAGTGATATACAAATAGATTTTGTTTTTTGGGAGAAATTGTAATTGCATATTCGGTGTAGCATTCTGGCATGCAGTAACACAAGTTATTGTTGTACATGGAGCCCATTCCATGGTCTCTCATGTAAGCTGAAACAGATATGTTGTTTTTAAAAACGATTTTTGAAAACAATTACATTTCTGGATATGTACTGCTAGAGCTTCATAGGTTGTTTGGGTCATATTTAAAAGACATTTGAGTGTCTATGATGTTATTTTTCCCTTTTTAAATGGAAAGCATTCTTCATGGGGCAAGTTTGTTGTAAATACGCTCCCACCTGTGCTTGGCAAATTTAGATTTTGATTATGGGAGTTACATCGCCATGTTAATAATGTCCCAAAAATGGTGCAAGGGCATTCAATAAAACGCTTTCATGTGTCTCAAGGACATTTTCAGTCATTTCCTCTTGAATGCAGGTATACAATTGATTTATATGCTGTGTTTAAAAACGATTTTTTGAAATCTATTACATTTCTGGATATGTACTGCTAGAGCTTCATAGGTTGTTTTGGGTCATATTTATAAGGCATTTGAGTGTCTATGATGTTATTTTTCCCTTTTTAAATGGAAAGCGTTCCTCATGGGGCAAGTTTGTTGTAAATACGCTCCCACCTGTGGTTGGCAAATTTAGATTTTGATTTTGGGAGTTACATAGTCATGTTAAAAATGTCCCAAAAATGGTGCAAGGGAATTCAATAAAATGCTTTCATGTGTCTCAAGGACATTTTCAGTCATTTCCTCTTGAATGCAGGTATACAATTGATTTATATGCTGTGTTTAAAAACGATTTTTTGAAATCTATTACATTTCTGGATATGTACTGCTAGAGCTTCATAGGTTGTTTTGGGTCATATTTATAAGGCATTTGAGTGTCTATGATGTTATTTTTCCCTTTTTAAATGGAAAGCGTTCCTCATGGGGCAAGTTTCTTGTAAATACGCTCCCACCTGTGGTTGGCAAATTTAGATTTTGATTTTGGGAGTTACATAGTCATGTGAAAAATGTCCCAAAAATGGTGCAAGGGCATTCAATAAAACGCTTTCATGTGTCTCAAGGACATTTTCAGTCATTTCCTCTTGAATGCAGGTATACAATTGATTTATATGCTGTGTTTAAAAACGATTTTTTGAAATCAATTACATTTCTGGATATGTACTGCTAGAGCTTCATAGGTTGTTTTGGGTCATATTTATAAGGCATTTGAGTGTCTATGATGTTATTTTTCCCTTTTTAAATGGAAAGCGTTCCTCATGGGGCAAGTTTCTTGTAAATACGCTCCCACCTGTGGTTGGCAAATTTAGATTTTGATTTTGGGAGTTACATAGTCATGTGAAAAATGTCCCAAAAATGGTGCAAGGGCATTCAATAAAACGCTTTCATGTGTCTCAAGGACATTTTCAGTCATTTCCTCTTGAATGCAGGTATACAATTGATTTATATGCTGTGTTTAAAAACGATTTTTTGAAATCAATTACATTTCTGGATATGTACTGCTAGAGCTTCATAGGTTGTTTTGGGTCATATTTATAAGGCATTTGAGTGTCTATGATGTTATTTTTCCCTTTTTAAATGGAAAGCGTTCTTCATGGGGCAAGTTTCTTGTAAATACGCTCCCACCTGTGCTTGGCAAATTTAGATTTTGATTATGGGAGTTACATAGTCATGTTAATAATGTCCCAAAAATGGTGCAAGGGCATTCCTAAAAACGCTTTCATGTGTTTCAAGGACATTTTTAGTCATTTCCTCTTGAATGTAGTTATCCAATTGATTTATTTGCTGTGTTTAAAAACGATTTTTTGAAATCAATTACATTTCTGGATATGTACTGCTAGAGCTTCATAGGTTGTTTGGGTCATATTTATAAAGCATTTGAGTGTCTATGATGTTATTTTTCCCTTTTTAAATGGAAAGCGTTTTTCATGGGGCAAGTTTCTTGTAAATACGCTCCCACCTGTGCTTGACAAATTTAGATTTTGATTATGGGAGTTACATAGTCATGTTAAAAATGTCCCAAAAATGGTGCCAGGGCAATTTAAAAAAACGCTTTCATGTGTCTTAAGGACATTTTAAGTCAATGAGGAAACACAGGTGATGTAATTCTGAAATGAGGAAAAGAAACTCCACATTTTTCAATTACATCACTAGTGTTTCATAAGTTTATGAATGACATTGTACAAATGAAGTTTAGGTGTGACCACAGATTCAAAAGAGGTCTGCCCTTTGTTCAAGAGTGAAGTGGACATGACTTACTTCATTGGTAGGCCTTCACATGTATTATCTCCTTTGTTTTCTTCAACAAGTGAAAATCTCATCTGCAACCATGTGTTGGCCTCACCTTAAAGAAACAAAACAGGTGATGGACCGAATGTGGATCAATGACACACATTCACCCCAGTCCAAAGATCTGGGCCCAAACAAATCTTTAGATAGGCCACACCTTATCGTCAACCTGAATTAATCATTTAAAATGTTAGGGAGAGATTTATGATTGTTGTATGCCTGTTTTGTACCACTGTGTGTCATTTTTGTGACGCAGTGCTGATGCAAAAGATTTGCTATGTTAAATAATAAGTAGGGTGTTAAGTTTTTGATGACTGTTATTCATTTACTGTTTGGTAATAGTGGTTAATAACATTTTTTATTATATTTTTCCACAGATTCAACTGCAGATCATTTCAAAATTTGAAAAATGCCAACTAAGAATCGAATTAGAAAGGCTAGAAAACGTCAAAGACAGCAAGATCATGTATTATTGCAGCAGTCCTCTTCCCAAAATATTTGTGAAATCACCAAGAAAGCTCCGGGTAAGAGCACGAAATCATTCTTAAGAAATATTTGTAGTAAAAAAAGTATTTCTACAAAAAATGTTTCAGTCCAGAAAAAGAAAAGCAATTTAAATGGAAAGGAAAGCCCAATCAAAAATGTTACTGGTAGAGCAAGAGATAACTCTGTGCATGATAGTAGAAGGAAACAACAGTTTAGGGACATTCGAAAACGAATGTTCCGCAACAGGATAATAGTTAATTTATTAAAAAATATTAAGAAAGGCCAACAGAAAGTGGCATTTTATAAGAAGAAGAAAAATGTAGAGAAAATTATTGATCATGCTTTTGAAATTAAGCGAAAGTTGTTTATTTTGGTAATCAATAGAATTAGGAAACTAAGCAAGGTAATTTCTGATTTCAAATCAAATAGTAGATGGAAAAGAGTAGTAAATCGTAGTAACTTTTGTGAAGTTTTTTCCGGACAATGGATGCATAGTTCAAGTTGTGAGGCATTTTTTAATGAGGAGAGTTCTTTTCAGGATAATGATTTGGTGTTTGCAGTTGACACCAGTGGTCGAGCTTATGAAGTGAAGGATGGTTGTCCAGTTGAAAAAGAAAAACTTGTGACAACAGAGACAGACGAGGTGTTAGGTAATGATGTTTTAGGAAGACGTCCTAAGGGTCCTGTGTACATTTGGAAGTGTAGTTCTATTTGTAGTGTGCGACAGGTTTCCATCAATTTGCTTTGTGATTTTATACGTACATTTAATAAGAAAAGTTTGAAGCAGAAAATGAAGTTGTTGCAAGATTTAGATCCTTGCAGAGTGAGACAAATGACAGGTTTGCATGGTCATTCACTGGCTTGTCTTTCCAGGAGAGTATGCCAGAGTGTTTTTCATCATTTCAGGATGCTAGCAGTGCATCATAATAAAGTGAGAAAATTAGTGAGAATGTTGTATTATGCTAAGAGTCCAGCAATTATGCTTAAACAATTATGTGCTGCTCTTTTGCATGGTTCTGAAATAGATGTCAAGAATATTTGTGAAGAAATTGAGTTTTGTTACTTTGGTAGTAAAGATGAGAATGTTCAAATTGACCCAGAAGTAGAAGGTAATGTTGAAGATAATGTACAGGTTTCTAGTACAGATAAATTTCAGAAGGAAATTGCCACGTTTCAGATGAAATCAAGTGAGAGGCCTAATTTCACTTGTGTGTGTTGTCGACGCACTTATTATAAGAATCAGACTAAGTTAGTGGATTTATATGCAAAAAGTGAAAGGGAAAATAATAGTGAATGGAAGGATTTCGCCACATACTTGATGGTAGAAAATTGTTTTGATTTGGGATCAGATCAACGTGTGTGTACTTATTGTTGTAACAAATTAAACCAAAACCAGATGCCTGCTAGGGCGGTTCATAATAATCTTGAATTGGTTGAAGTTCCTTCTGAATTGAAGGATTTAAATACTTATGAATCTATTTTGATTCAAAGTATCCATCCCTTTCAGGCTATTGTAAGAATGGAGCCAAAGACAGGGAAGTTGCCTCCGGCAGATTTACAGAGAGGATTAAAGGGAAGAGTTGTTTATTTGCCTCTAGATTTGAACAAAAACATTAACACAATTGGAGTAGAAAAAGTTGAAGAGGAACCTCTGGTTATCTTGGTTAATGGGGTTCCGACAAAGAATAAGAAAATATGGCAAGATTTAGTGGATGTTAGGAAAGTCAAAAAGGCAACATTGTTTTTGAAGAAAAATAATAAGTACTATATAAATGTATATGTTGCAGAAGAGGAAGAAAGTGATGAAGAGGATAGCGATTTGTGTGCTGGCCAAATTGAGAAAGTAGAGGCCTCTAAAAGTGAAGAAATATATGAACATTATAGTGTTCATCCTTTGCATTCCAAGGAAGTCATGGGGAATGCAATTGAGTTGTTTCAAATGAAACAAGCCAAAGGGAGTCCCATTAGTGTTTGGGAGGAAAGTTTGGAAGCTCGGTGTTTCCCACAGCTATTTCCCACAGGTCGAGGAGCAAGATATGATGAGCGACCTCATCAAATTCCTGCGTCTGAATACCGGACTTTACGATTGTATGCAGAAAATCCTAGGTTTCGTCAATGTATTCCCTATTTGTTTCATCTCCTGTTTGAAAGCGATCTGTCTGGACTGTCATATGCAGTGAACCACATCTTAAAAAGTGGTATACAGATGCGAAACATCTCGGCAAGTGACTTTATGCATAAAGTCAATGTCCAAGACAGTATTTTGGATTCTCACCTAATTAATCTCATGGCGTGTCAGCGTGGTACTAATGAGTACTGGTACCGTCGTCATGGTGATTTAAAATGTATGCTGAGGAACTTAGGAACTCCAACATGGTTCCTTACTCTGAGCTGTGCCGAGTATGGCTGGGAAGACTTACTTGAATTTCTACGAGAGGCAAATGGAAATATTGAAAACATTGAATTCAAGACACCTGGAGAACTGTGTTCTTTAAATCCAGTGAATGTATGCAGGTACTTCAATCATAGATTTGAAGCTATGATGTCTTTCATCACAAATAAGAAGAATCCACCTCTTGGAGAGGTGTTGGATTTCTTCTGGAGAAAGGAGTACCAAGCAAGAGGTGCTCCTCATATACATATGTTGTTGTGGATCAAGGATGCACCTAAATTTGGAACAGATCCGGATGACTTAGTGATGATTTTCATAGAACAGTATTCTACGTGTGCTGTTCCAAACGTAACGGAGAAGAAAAGCCTAAGAGAACAAGTTCTACGTTTCCAAAGCCATCGTTGTGGAAAGTACTGTCGTCGTAAATTCAGAAACAAGGACAAGTTCTACACCAAATGTCGTTTCAACTTTCCACGACCGGTGATTTCTAAAGGAAGAGTGAACAGTTTGATGTCTTCGCTGCGACATAATGTGACAAGGAAATCACCCAAAAATACATACAATTTGAAAAGGAACGAAGAGTCCAAGTACATCAACGACTACAACCCAGTGATTTTGTCCATGTGGAATGCTAACATGGATATACAGTTTGTGGCTGACAACTGTATGGCTGTGGCTCGGTATGTGACATCTTACATCACCAAAAAAGAAAAGACAGAATTGAAGGATATGTGGGAGGACATTTCCCATGAAAAGAGCCTCAGCAAGAAGTTGTACAGTTTCAGTCTGAAGATGTTGTCGCATTGAGAAATCGGAGCTTACGAATGTTGTGACCGGTTGTCTTCAGCAAGTCTCTATGCCAAATCCAGGAGTATCGTTTGGGCGAGTCTTGGTCTTGCTGCAACGCGAAATCGAGTTCTAAAACCTGTCCGGGAAATTGAGTATTTGGCAGAAAAGGAACCAAACAGTACCGACATTTTGAAGACCAACATGTTGGATACATATTATCCAAATCGAAGCAGTCACCTTGAGAATGTTTGTCTATATGAGGTTCTACAAAATTATATATTCAAGAGGAACATCAAAGAAGATATTGAGAAAGGAGTGTATGCTGTAATTGGAAGTGAGGGATGTCTGGACAAGCAAAGAAAATGCCAATTAGTAAACCATCGAAAATTGAGTGGCGAATCTCCAGAAAAAAAGGAGTTTTTCTATTTAGCACTTTTGCAACTTTTCAAGCCTTGGCGTGCAGAAGAGGAACTGCTTGGAGATTTCCTCTGTTACGAAGACTCTTTCACTGCTGCTAAGGAGACCATAGAATGTCCTGCTTTTCCCAAATATCAAGAAATGTTGACTTTGGAAATTGAGCAGGAAGCAACGATTGCAGCCGAGATTGCCAGAGACAGTTCTCAGGACAGTCAGAGTTCTGTTTCATTGAGTCAGGATCCACTAGGAGGACCTATTATCGAAAATGAAGCTGCCACTGCTATGAATGAAGTGGAAAGAGCCATGGCACATGCTCAGGAGGATGCAGTTAATTTAGAAGACTTGGAAAAACAACTCAACGTTGAGCAGAGGAAAATATATGATGAAGTGATGATCAAGCAAATTGAGCATGGATTAAGTCATGAGAAGAAAGAGTGCTCATGTACATCGTTGAAGCCTGTCCGACTGTACGTGAGTGGAGAAGCGGGAACTGGAAAAAGTTTCCTCATTAAAGCAATTTCTTGTTACTTGCAGGAAAGGACTGAGTCATCGCTGTCTTGTGTTGTTACTGCTCCTACTGGATTGGCAGCACATAACATTAAAGGGATTACTTTGCATCGTCTACTGATGCTGCCGGTGGAGCATGACAACAAATTACAATACCACAAGTTATCTGGGGATGCTTGTTATGAAGTTTCAAGAGTCTTGAGGAAAATGAAACTTCTTATCATTGACGAAGTAAGCATGGTTTCCAATGTCATGCTTGCCTTTATGCATTTGAGAATGCAAGAAGTTCTTAAAACTGAATATGATGTGTTATTTGGTGGCAAACACATCATTGTTTTCGGAGATCTTCTGCAGCTGACACCAGTAAAAGGACAACCTGTGTTCAAAATACTCACGCATGAAGATACCAGGAAGTGCCTAGGGAGCATTGGCAACGTCAATATATGGTTAAATTTCAATTATGCTGAACTGCATGAAAATATGCGTCAGGCGAAGGATTAAGATTGCAAGAATATTCTACAAGATATTAGAATTGGAAAAGTGACCGAGCATGGGAAAGAAGCTTTAAATGCACGTTTACTGTCAAATTTATATCCCGAACAAGACATTGTGCCTGAGAATATTTTTCAGAAAATTACTGAGAAGAAATCCGGAATATGTTTGATGCCAACTCTTGCAGAATGTGCCATCTTCAACAACAAAATGTTGAATTTAGAAAAGCAAGAGATTGTAAAACTTGAAGCTATTGACAAAATAGAGCATATGGGATCAACAATTATTTTGTCTGAGAATTTGAAATCAAAATTGGATTCATTAGAGAAGACTATATCTAAAACAGCGGGTTTTGAAAAGACTTTGAATGTGTGTTTAAATTGCCGAATCATTTTGAGAAGGAATTTACATGTTGAAAGAGGTCTGGTAAATGGATCAATGGGTAATGTTGTTGATTTTGAGAAATACAGAAGTAGAGATGGTATTGAATTTTTAAAAATTAAATTTGCTGGCATTGAGGAAGTACAGCTAATTGGTCGTTGTTCTGCTAGGTTTTTGCTTGTTAAAGATTTATATGTTCGCCGTAAACAGTTTCCTGTTTGCTTGGCATATGCGGTGACAATCCATAAATCGCAAGGTTTAAGTGTAGATACTGCATTGGTGAATATTGGCAGTTCTGTGTTCAAGGAGGGTATGGCATATGTGGCATTGTCACGAGTTAGAACTTTATCGGGATTGTACCTGATTGACTGTGATGTCACAAACATTTGTGCGGATCTAGATTGTGTTAAGGAATACAATAGGTTAAGAAAAGAGTATACGCCACATTTGCCTCAATATCCTTTGTTTGAGAAACGTGTGGTAGGCCGGAAACGAAGAAATATCAGTAATAGTAGGGAGGTTGTAGCAAAAAGCCCAAAAGTCGATGAGCCGAAAATTGTAAGCAGAAAGAAAGTGGATTCTGTTGAAGATGTTGTCGGTTTTCAATTTGAAAACAGTTCTGGTGTCAACTGCTATGCAAATGTAGTGGTTAATGTTCTCTTTTCACTAGAGACTTTAAAAGAACAGATTGTGTTCAATTCGGAACAAAGTTTATGCTGCGTGTTGAATTCTGTGTTAGAGAAATGTAGCACTGATCGAACAAAAGTAGAAAGTGTGTCTGAAGTTTGTTATCTGTTAGATGAATGTTCAGGTCAAACAGACTTCTCTGAAAATAATCAGCAGGATTTTCAGGAGTTTTTAATGTATATGCTTGATGTATTGCAAGATGAGGGTGTAGATGTAGATCACCTGTTTGGGCTTTCTTATCAATGGCAGCATGACTGCGAGAACTGTATGGTATCAAGTACTACTAGTGTAGACTCAGAAAGATTTATATATTTAACTTTGCCAGACAGTAAATCAGTCTCCTTTAATAAGCTAGTAAATGCAGCGGATCACAACATGGAGTGTAGCCAATGTGAATCTAAAATGATGTCAACATTATTTATACGTAGATATGGCCAGTATGTCATTTTAATGATCCAACGATGTAGGCCTGATGGATCAAAATTGTCAACTTTAATAAAAAATGTTGTGGCTTCTCAGCTGTCAATATCAGGAAGGACTTTTGTAACTGTAGCAATTACCTATCACGATGGTCCTTCAACAACATCAGGACATTACACAGTTTATTTAAAGTCTCGAAACGGCTGGTTATTCTGCAACGATTCTGTTGTAACTTTCAAAAAAAAATTGCCGTTTGACCTTAAAAATTCTTACCTGGTGTTTTTAAAACCAAAATTTTAAGGAAAGAATCTCGGGATTTCCTCTGAGGAATTGCAAAAGGTTCATGAAGTAGAGGGAATGTAAGTCTGCAATACTATCTAGATTATTGGTCCAAAACTTTTAATTATGATGTCAATTTAAAAATCCAACTATATAAACCTGATGCAAGTAAGTCTGCTTCATAGTAAGCAGTATCAGTGTCATAGGAAAAGGAGAACATGAGTGAGAAAGAAGGGTAAGATATTAGTAGTCCAGGATTGTGAAAATAATCTTAAATGTTTTCTTTTTGAAAGTTGCGAAAATAGAAAATGACGGAATTTGATTGGAAGAATTACAAGAGTTGTGAATCGTTGCAACATGATTTGGCCAAGTGGAAACATGTGGTAGAATGTGAGAAGTCTTTTATTGTATGTAACATATTTTTCCAAACGATGGAGGTTTTCTTTCAGAAAGTGGCGGGCTGAAAATATTTATAGCACAACAGAGTGGATGCTGTTCATAGGACATCCTTCGACGTTATGGAAAGTAAGTTAATTTTAAGGAGTTTTGAATTCAGATTTCCTAGGTTGTATGGGTTTTTTAAACACAATCATTTTGATTGTGTTTTTTTTTCCCCGCTGTTACAGGATGAATACCTTCAAGTCACTGATTTAAGTGAAATTTGATACATTCTGAGAACAGCAAAAATAAACCATTTAACATGTATAATTAATGTTCTACTTTTTGTACTTATGATATACATTTAGAAATGTGAGGTAGATATGGAGAAACTGAGGCTTCTGTAAGTGTCAAAGTTAATGCTTACAGTGCTGCACTTCTGGGTACTGTTTTTTTTTAAAAAACTGAATAGGCCTCACCTCAAAGAAACCTCTTGAAAGGACACATCTTTTTGCATCATGAAACAATCATTTACAATGTTAGACACAATTTTATGATGGCTTTACATCTCTTTTGCGCTGCTATTGCATCACTATTGTGAGACATCAGCAGTGCAAAAGATGCACCATGTTCCAAAAAAGGCCTCACTTCATCAGCATGAAGATACTGTTTGTTTAAAATATATATCTTTAGGATTGTGTAGGGGACGTAGAGAAGCAGAGGCTTCTATAAATGTCAAAGTTGTTGAAAAACTGTTTGTTTTTTAACCTTTTCCCTTCTCTTTTCTAATTTTTAAATACATGTTTTAATATTTTTGGAAATGTTTGTTCTCTCTTTCACAGATTGAAAGTATGAAAAAATAATTGAAAAAATTAACAAGAATTATAAGGTAAATGTTTTCTACTCTTTTTGTTACATTTCAATCACATTCACCTACTTTAGGGCTTCAGACTATAGAGCTTTAAACAAAGATTATTTAAATGTGCAAATTTGGAGCTGTGCCCGTGGGTTTTGGTTCAATACACAAGTGCATTGACCTAAAATGCGTGTGCACATTACCAAATCGCCGTCTGTTTCCTCAGGCGTACTCCTCCCACACCTTTGAAGTGAAGTTTAGCTTCACTATAAACGCCCCGGCTGCTTTACCTTCTCATTCTACTGTCCTTGCTTTGTCCCCTCTCCTGTCTGCCGTGTGCATTTCTCCTCTCCCCCCCCCCATCACAGTAACGTCACTCACACACGCAACGCCATTCACACACGCAACACCATTCACACACGCAACGCCACTCACACACACAACGCCACTCACACATACAACGTCACTCACACACACTATGCCATTCACACACGCAATTCATCCACGCAATGCCACTAATCCACGCAATACCACTCATCCACGCAATACCAATAATCCACACAACGCCAATTATCCACGCAATGCCTCTCATCCACACAACGCCACTCATCCATTTGCAAAACCAAACGAACAAACTCTTCTATTGTGAAACCTATTGCATTTTCAATGCTTGATTCTATCACTTCCTTACGTATTTTGTTTTCCACAATTATATCCTTTTACTTCTCTTCTTAGGTAAATAAATCTATTAAACACCATTTCTAGTTTAAATCCTATAGCTGTCTTTCTTTTTACATCACTCTCTGTTTTCTTCTCTTGTACTTACTCCTTTATTTTTATTTTTTTTTAAATTTGGGGTTAGCTCCCGGTTCGCGTACCGGCGAGCTAACCGGAAAGCGAACTAAAAAAAAACAGCTTGCCAGAGTGTTACACTTTCTAGCAATTTTTGTAAAAAGGGGAGGTAGTTCTGAAAAGAACTTTTTTTTTATTTTTTTCTTTTATATTTTTTTACTTTTTTGAACATTATTTCATTTTTTTGTATTTTTTGAAAACTTTTTTTGTTGTTGTTGTTTTTTTAAAGGGAAAGAACAGAAAGAGGCATTGAAAATGGCTCAACAGGAGCAAAAAAATAAATTAAAACTTCTTGCGTTTGGAACATTGGTGTTTCTCGAAAGCCAGATTAATCAATTTCACACTCATGTTAGCGCATGAAATTAGTGTTCCACAATACAAGCATGTCAGCTTCAGATGCACACATTTTTTTTGTATGTTTGGCACTGTTTTGTTCGCCTCTGCCACTGACAAAGAGAGATCTGAAGATGTTCTAGCCACCGAAGTTGGGGGGTTTTGTTGTAGTTTGCGCATCTCTGCACAACTATAGTTAATTGGATGCCACCTCTGCATATGTCGGTGCATCGTATGATTTCCAAAACTGTATTTTTTATTTGTTCCCCTGGATAACTTTTCTTTGCAGATAAGGCACGTAGCATACCGTGCATTGACTTTTTTTTCTCCAGAAGGAATACTAAAAAATTGCCATATAAAGCTTTCTTTCCGATGAGATACCCGGGGTAACTCTTGGACAAATTGTGGTCCCTCTTCTTCCTCTCCGTCTTCTTCTTCCTCTTCCTCCTCTATGTTTCCAATAAATTGAGCAGGGGGTCCTCTCTTCCTATTAGGAGATGGGGGTGGTGGTGGTGGGGGTGCAGAAGCTGAAGCTACTATTGAAGCCATCAGAGAAAATTTTCAGGTCTTCCTTTCTCAAAGTTGAAAGTCAGAGTGAGAAAAAAGGTGGGGGCTTTCATCATTTGGGAAAAGAAATAGTTCTAAACCAATGAAAAGTGTTATTTTTAGGTCACATGACCTAGTGTTACATCATTAGGAAACCAAAAGTGAAATGAACCAATGAAAACTTTAATGAATAAGTCACATGACCTGTTCCGCTCACGCTACGCGGAGCGCGCCGCGCTTCAAATCGCTTCCGGTTCGCGTTCCGGAGCACTTCCGGGAGCGCTAACGCGGCGCGTCATAAGACGTATTACGCGACAACGTGATATGTCGCGTTTCCGCGACGCGTCACGATGTTGATTTCTGATGCGGTAGTTGCGTGAACGGAAAGTTTACCGGTTAGCGGACCGGGTCGCGGCATCAAATTGAGCTAACGGAAAGCTTCCCGGTACGCGAAAAAGGAGCGAACCCAAAAAATATTTTAAAAAAAAATAATCATAAACATATAAAATATAATTTGGGATATAAAGAAAAAGACATTTTACAGCTACAGATATTAGCTTTTAAAAAACCATTGAAATTCAATGAAAAAAACATAGGTTATAGAACATATATAGTTAGGAATTAGCATTTTCAAAACCATATTTTACTCGCATAAAACCATTGAAATTCCATATATAGTAAGTTGCCCTAACTATATATCGCACACCCGCAATCCACTGCTGATGATGTCACATATTACATCATTCATGACATGGTCAGTGACATCACTGATGACATCACTGATGACATCTCAAATGACATCACTGATGCCATCACTGAAGACAACATCCAGTGACTGTATGTTTCTGTAAAGTTAAAATATGTCTTACATATTGAAGAATGAGTGGATGTATAAGTGTCTGGATGAAGGATTTAGTAGGTGCATGACTGACTGTATGAGTGAGTGATTAAATGTGTCTCACTGAGTGCATGGGTTAGTGACTAAACTGTCTTAATTTATGCATCATTATGTCTGTTGTTCTATAAACTGTTGCATGTGTTGATCAGTAGCTATATGAGTAACTATATGGGTTATTGATTGGTTGCCCAAGTATTTGTATGGGAGATTGAGTGTGTGTGTGGGTGGCTGGGAGGTGTATGACTCTGTGCATAGATGTGTGAGCAGTTGATTCACTAGATGTATTGGTTCAAAAGTGCATGTGGAAACAGCTGTATGAGCGGTTGACTGTGTGCATGAGTGTATTGGTGAGTGAATGGATATCTCTGTGCTACATGTTAAAGTAAGTACATATGTAAAACACAGTACATGTAAGAGTTGACATATATAAATAACTGTGCATAAGAGCCAGTGAATGTGTGAGTGGCTGTATGGATCATTGTGAACTTGTATCAGGGATTGTATAAGAGAGTAAATATGTGTTAGTATATGTTTGAATAAGTAAGGTGTGTATAACTGTATAGTTGAGGAAATGGAGGTGTGATTGATTCTTTGCATCACTGACTAGGTGTGTGAGTAACTCCATGGATGAGTGACAGTCTGTGAGTGTCTGTTTACACTGATTCTTTCTAAGGTTATAATAGAGTCTGAAGAGGTTCATGGTATTATCACATGAATGATATCATCAGTGATGTGATCAGTAATGTAAAATGAGATGTCATCAGTGATGTCATCAGTGATGTCATTTGAGATGTCATCAGTGATGTCATCAGTGATGTCACTGACCATGTCATGAATGATGTAATATGTGACATCATCAGCAGTGGATTGCGGGTGAGCGATATATAGTTAGGGCAACTAACTATATATGGAATTTCAATGGTTTTATGCGAGTAAAATATGGTTTTGAAAATGCTAATTCCTAACTATATATGTTCTATAACCTATGGTTTTTTCATTATATATATATATATATATATATATATATATATATATATATATATATATATATATATATATATATATATATATATATATATATATATATATATTCACTGAAAAAAACATAGGTTTCAGGCCTTATATAGTTAGGAATTAGCATTTAAAAAACCTTTAAAATTCACTCAAAAAACTATAAGTTTTAGGGGTGTTATAGTTAGCTGGGCATTTCACTCATACAAAACCATTGAAATAGCTCCTATATAGTTAGTTATACTAACTATATTTTGCGCACCCGCAATCCACTGCTGATGATGTCACATATTACATCATTCATCACATGGTCAGTGACATCCCTGATGACATCTCAAATGACATCACTGATGACATCACTGATGAAATCATCCAGTGAATGTGGTTTGCTTCGTTATTTAAATATGCATTATATATAGCAATTTGCATTGAAGAATAAGTGGATATATAAAAATAAATATTTGGATGGAGGATTTAGTAGCAGTGTAATTGACTGTTTACTTGACCAATTTATAGTGTCTCACTAAATATAGTGGATAGTGACTAAACTGTGTGAATATCTGTATCACTTTGTCAGTTGTTGTGTAAACTGGTTCTCCAGTTCGTAACTAGCTATGTGAAAGTCTAAATTAGTTATTGATTAGTTAACTGAGTATTTGTATGGGAGATTGAATGTTTGTGTGGTTCGGTGGGGGGTGTGTGACTGCCCAAATATGAAGGAATACTTGATTCACTAGATATATGAAGTTAAAACTACATGTTCTAACAGTTGTTTGGGTGAGTGAATATCTTTATGGGTGTGGTGATGAGCAAATATATTTCCTAATGGTACATGTCCAACAAACTAGAAAAATAAAAGGCAGTGTATGTGTCAGTTGTTGTATATAAATAAGTATACATAAGACTCAATGATTGTGTGAGTGACTGTATGGATAGCTGTATACTTGTAATAATGATTTTATAATTCACTAAGTATGACTTACTATCTAAATGAATAGATGATGTGTTTGTATAAGTGTGTAGCTAAGTAAATATGTAAGTATGATCCATTGTTTGCATAAGTAAGTAGGATGACTTCATATGTGAATAGGATGTGTGCTGGTGTATAATGTCGATATAGGTGTATAAGTATTTTTGATAGTGTTCTGTTGTTCATTGACAGCATGTATGAGTGAATCTACAGGTAAGTGATTAGATGTGTGTATACATCTATGAATCACTGAGTGGGTTTTTAGATATTTGTATTGCTGTGACAATGGATTCGAATATGATACTCTGTATTTTACAAAGAGTGATGAAAGATTTTACTAGTGTATGAAAAGGTATATGTGATTGTCATGTGGATGATGTCATCAGTGATGTCATCAGTGATGTCATTTGAGATGTCATCAGTGATGTCACTGACCATGTCATGAATGATGTAATATGTGACATCATCAGCAGTGGATTGCGGGTGCGCGAAATATAGTTAGTACAACTTAACTATATAGGAGCAATTTCAATGGTTTTGTATGAGTGAAATGTCCAGCTAACTATAACACCCCAAATACTTATAGTTTTTTGAGTGAATTTTAAAGGTTTTTTAAATGCTAATTCCTAACTATATAAGGCCTGAAACCTATGTTTTTTTCAGTGAATTTCGAAGGTTTTTTAAATGCTAATTCCTAACTATATAAGGCCTGAAACCTAGGGATTTTTCAGTGAATTTGCAAGGTTTTTTTAATGCTAATTCCTAACTATATAAGACCTGAAAGCCCACCAGGAATCTCCAGTATGCGCCAGGGGACTGCATTGCAGAGACGTGTAATGAAGCCACGCCCCGTTTTACACCTCTCTGCAATGCAGGCCCCGGGCATGTTTGCAGAGGGGGAACTAATTCCCCTTGCATACTGGGGGTCCCTGGGGGCCAACTAGCCCACCTTGAACCTGCAGTATGCGCCAGGGGGCTGCGTTGCAGAGAGGTGTAATGAGGCCACAACCTTTTTTACACCTCTCTGCAACGCAGCCCCCGTGCATGTTTGAAGAGGGGGAACTAATTCCCCTTGCATACTGGGGGCCCCTGGGAGCCAACTAGCCACCTAGAACTTCCAGTATGCGCCAGGGGGCTGCAATGCACAGAGGTGAAATGAGGCTATGCCCCTTGTTACACCTCTCTGCAACGCAGCCCCCTGGCACATTTGCAGAGGGGGAACTAATCCCCTTGCATACTGGGGGTCCCTGGGGCCAACTAGCCCACCAGGAGCCTCCAGTATGCGCCAGGGGGCTGCATTGCAGAGAGGTGTAATGAGACCATACCCTTGTTTACACCTCTCTGCAACGCAGCCCCGTGCATGTTTGAAAAGGGGGAACTAATTCCCCTTGCATACTAGGGTTCCCTGGGGGCCATCTAGCCCACCAGGAGCCTCCAGTATGCGCCAGGGGGCTGTGCTGCTTTGCCCCGGATGGTGGCAGTTCCCATGGCAGTGTGGGGGGGATTGGGCACCCCCACACTTCTTTATCACTATGCCCCCGCGATTTGGTCTCCCAGGGGGGTAATTTTTAAAAAAACATACTGAGTTTAAAAAAAAAAATCTTTGGCCATGAGGGTCTTTGTGGGACCACCTTAACAGGCCTAGGGGGTCAGGGTGTTTCTACCGTGCCCCCTTTTTGTGTTCTACACGTTTGTTTTTCTGCTTTCTTGTGCCCCAGTCTAATGAGCACAAGATGGCTGCCAACACTTCCTGGTTTGGAGTGTTGACAGCAAATAAGCATGCAGCTTTCTCGGAAAGGTACGCGCACCGTCCGCGTACCGTACGCGTACCGTTCTGTTTTGGTGTGTTGACAGATATTGGCAGCCAATCAGCATGCAGCTCGCGCACTTGTAATAGTGATTTTATAACACACTAAGTGTGAGTTACTATCTATATAAATAGATGAAGTGGTGTTTGTATAAGTGTGTAGGTGAGTAAATGTAAGTATAATCAATTGTTTGCATAAGTCAGAAGGATGTCTTTATAAGTGAATACAATGTGTGCTGGTGTGTAATGTTGAAATAGGCGTATAAGTATATTTGATAGTGTTCTGTTGATTATTCACTGCATATAACACTGAATCTATAGGTAAGTGATTAGTTGTGTGCATAGTTCTATGAATAACTGAGTGGGTGTTTAGAAATGTCTATTGATGTGTCAATGGTTTCAAATATGGCACTTTCTATTTTACAGTGAGTGATGAAAGATTATACTAGTGTGTGATAAAGTGTATTTGATTGTCACATAGATGATGTCATCAGTGATGTAATCAGTGATGTCATTTGAGATGTCATCAGTGATGCCATCAGTGATGTCACTGACCATGTCATGAATGCTGCACTTTTTGTGACGTTCCGGTGGCGCAGAAGACTGAGTGATATTTATCAGGCAGGACTGAGCCACTTTTTGTGGTGTAATCCTGCCTGATAAATATCAGTCCCTTTAACTCAGTGTCCTGCGTTAAAGGGGTGTGCAATGGGTGTTGCTGGGGGCGTTCCCAGCAGCATCCATTATCATGTCCTATACTTTGGAATTTTTGAAAGACTGACTTTGAGGATGCTATAAATTACTCAAGTCTGCCCGAATTGTGTGGGTAAAATTGTAACCTAGTCACTTTGAATAAGAATTTACTTACGTCTCGTCTAACATTTGGAAGAAATATCTAGTTATATGACAACAGGATACCAACATAACTTGAAGGAAATAAGAACGCCCTGAAGAAGTTCTGTAGTACAGAACGAAACGCGTCGGCTGGCTGTGGTACATAAACTTAAGGAAAATAAAAGCATTTGAATATACACCAAAATTCAGCGCTTCAATAAGGACTCTAAGTGATATGATTTGATTGGACTTGTTGTGCAAGTGGTGCTGTGCCAAACTTTAGAATATTCTCCACTACTCTCTACTACTCACTCTCTGCTTCTCACTCTCTACTACTCTCTACTACTCTCTCTCTCTACTACTCACTCTCTACTACTCACTCTACTACTCACTCTCTGCTATTCTCTACTACTCACTCTATACTTCTCTCTCTACTACTCTCTACTACTCACTCTACTACTCACTCTCTTCTACTCTCTACTATTCTCTCTCTCTCTGCTACTCACTCTCTACTACTCACTCTCTACTACTCACTCTCTACTACTCACTCTCTGCTATTCTCTACTACTCACTCTACTACTCACTCTCTACTACTCTCTACTATTCTCTCTCTCTGCTAATCACTCTCTACTACTCACTCTCTACTACTCTCTACTACTCACTCTCTACTACTTACTCTCTACTAATCACTCTTTACTACTCTCTACTGCTCACTCTCTACTGCTCTCTACTACTCACTCTACTACTTACTCTCTACTACTCTACTACTCACTCTCTACTATGCACTCTCTACTACTCTCTACTACTCACTCTACTACTCTCTACTACGTACTCTCTGCTACTCTCTCTACTGCTCTCTACTACTCTCTACTACTCACTCTCTACTCTCTATTACTCACTCTCTACTCTCTACCTCTCTCTACTAGTCTCTACTTCTCTACCTCTACCTCTCTACCTCTACCTCTCCACCTCTACCTCTCTACCTCTCTCTACACGCACACATATACACATATATATGCATATGCATTTATATATATGTATATATATACATTCATATATAAACATATATAATCTGCATATCTATATAAATAACAATATAAATGCATGCATACATATACATATACGATTTACAAAAAGGGGGTGGTGATGAACAGAGTGTCTGAGTTAAACAGACCACTCTTACTCAGTCCAAAGATCAGGGCTTGATCCATCACCGTTATTTATCTCACTGCCCCATCCCAGCTCAGAACCTGGCTATATGCAAATCAGTCTGTCCCATCTCACTGCCCCATCCCAGCTCAGAACCTGGCTATATGCAAATCAGTCTGTCCCTGGCCCAGTGCATCATGGGAACAGGGCAAACTAAACTACCAAGCCAATTCTTCACCAGAAAGGAGACAAGCTACCGGGGACCGGTTTCTGGCATTTCAGCCTTCTTCGGCCCGGCTTGCTTGAATCCTGATGGAGCAGTGAGAAAGGGACTCATGTCTGAGTATACCCTGCCACACCTATAGTGGCCAAAAACGATTTACAAAAAGGGGGTGGTGATGAACAGAGTGTCTGAGTTAAACAGACCACTCTTACCCAGTCCAAAGATCAGGGCTTGATCCATCACCGTTATTTATCTCACTGCCCCATCCCAGCTCAGAACCTGGCTATATGCAAATCAGTCTGTCCCTGGCCCAGTGCATCATGGGAACAGGGCAGACTAAACTACCAAGCCAATTCTTCACCAGAAAGGAGACAAGCTACCGGGGACCGGTTTCTGGCATTTCAGCCTTCTTCGGCCCGGCTTGCTTGAATCCTGATGGAGCAGTGAGAAAGGGACTCATGTCTGAGTATACCCTGCCACACCTATAGTGGCCAAAAACGATTTACAAAAAGGGGGTGGTGATGAACAGAGTGTCTGAGTTAAACAGACCACTCTTACCCAGTCCAAAGATCAGGGCTTGATCCATCACCGTTATTTATCTCACTACCCCATCCCAGCTCAGAACCTGGCTATGTTTCCTTCCCAGTGTAAGAATTGGCTTTTGTAGTTTGGTTTGCCCTGTTCCCATCATGCACTGGGACAGGAACAGACTAATTTGCATACAGCCAGGTTCTGAAACTGGGATGGTGCAGTGAGCTAAAAAACGGTGTTGGATCTAGCCCTGATCTCTTGACTGGGTGAGAGCTTTCTGCTTAATTCAGAGACTCTGTCCCTCACCACCCCTTGTTGTAAATATTTTTGTCCACCCTAAGCGTGGAAGGGTATTCTCAGATGTGAGACCCTTGCTCATTGCACCATCAGGATTCAAGCAAACCGGGCCGAAGACGGCTGTAATGCCAGAAACCGGTCCCCGGGAGCTTGTTTCCTTCCCAGTGTAAGAATTGGCTTTTGTAGTTTGGTTTGCCCTGTTCCCATCATGCACTGGGACAGGAACAGACTAATTTGCATACAGCCAGGTTCTGAAACTGGGATGGTGCAGTGAGCTAAAAAACGGTGTTGGATCTAGCCCTGATCTCTTGACTGGGTGAGAGCTTTCTGATTAATTCAGAGACTCTGTCCCTCACCACCCCTTGTTGTAAATATTTTTGTCCACCCTAAGCGTGGAAGGGTATTCTCAGATGTGAGACCCTTGCTCATTGCACCATCAGGATTCAAGCAAACCGGGCCGAAGACGGCTGTAATGCCAGAAACCGGTCCCCGGGAGCTTGTTTCCTTCCCAGTGTAAGAATTGGCTTTTGTAGTTTGGTTTGCCCTGTTCCCATCATGCACTGGGACAGGAACAGACTAATTTGCATACAGCCAGGTTCTGAAACTGGGATGGTGCAGTGAGCTAAAAAACGGTGTTGGATCTAGCCCTGATCTCTTGACTGGGTGAGAGCTTTCTGCTTAATTCAGAGACTCTGTCCCTCACCACCCCTTGTTGTAAATATTTTTGTCCGCCCTAAGCGTGGAAGGGTATTCTCAGATGTGAGACCCTTGCTCATTGCACCATCAGGATTCAAGCAAACCGGGCCGAAGACGGCTGTAATGCCAGAAACCGGTCCCCGGGAGCTTGTTTCCTTCCCAGTGTAAGAATTGGCTTTTGTAGTTTGGTTTGCCCTGTTCCCATCATGCACTGGGACAGGAACAGACTAATTTGCATACAGCCAGGTTCTGAAACTGGGATGGTGCAGTGAGCTAAAAAACGGTGTTGGATCTAGCCCTGATCTCTTGACTGGGTGAGAGCTTTCTGCTTAATTCAGAGACTCTGTCCCTCACCACCCCTTGTTGTAAATATTTTTGTCCACCCTAAGCGTGGAAGTGTATTCTCAGATGTGAGACCCTTGCTCATTGCACCATCAGGATTCAAGCAAACCGGGCCGAAGACGGCTGTAATGCCAGAAACCGGTCCCCGGGAGCTTGTTTCCTTCCCAGTGTAAGAATTGGCTTTTGTAGTTTGGTTTGCCCTGTTCCCATCATGCACTGGGACAGGAACAGACTAATTTGCATACAGCCAGGTTCTGAAACTGGGATGGTGCAGTGAGCTAAAAAACGGTGTTGGGTCTAGCCCTGATCTCTTGACTGGGTGAGAGCTTTCTGCTTAATTCAGAGACTCTGTCCCTCACCACCCCTTGTTGTAAATATTTTTGTCCACCCTAAGCGTGGAAGGGTATTCTCAGATGTGAGACCCTTGCTCATTGCACCATCAGGATTCAAGCAAACCGGGCCGAAGACGGCTGTAATGCCAGAAACCGGTCTCCGGGAGCTTGTTTCCTTCCCAGTGTAAGAATTGGCTTTTGTAGTTTGGTTTGCCCTGTTCCCATCATGCACTGGGACAGGAACAGACTAATTTGCATACAGCCAGGTTCTGAAACTGGGATGATGCAGTGAGCTAAAAAACGGTGTTGGATCTAGCCCTGATCTCTTGACTGGGTGAGAGCTTTCTGCTTAATTCAGAGACTCTGTCCCTCACCACCCCTTGTTGTAAATATTTTTGTCCACCCTAAGCGTGGAAGGGTATTCTCAGATGTGAGACCCTTGCTCATTGCACCATCAGGATTCAAGCAAGCCGGGCCGAAGACGGCTGTAATGCCAGAAACCGGTCCCCGGGAGCTTGTTTCCTTCCCAGTGTAAGAATTGGCTTTTGTAGTTTGGTTTGCCCTGTTCCCATCATGCACTGGGACAGGAACGGACTAATTTGCATACAGCCAGGTTCTGAAACTGGGATGGTGCAGTGAGCTAAAAAACGGTGTTGGATCTAGCGCTGATCTCTTGACTGGGTGAGAGCTTTCTGCTTAATTCAGAGACTCTGTCCCTCACCAACCTCTTGTTGTAAATATACATATACATATATGCATACATATGCATGTTATTTACATGAAAGTTTGAAAAACACTAATAAAAGCAAAGCTAAAAAGCCACCTCATTACAAACAGAATAGCTTTAACTTAAACGAGGGCGAGATCTATTGCATTTTCAATGCTTGTTTACTTTGGTTCCATCAAGGAGGCATTCAGATGTGTCACACATTTGCCATAAATTCTGAATGTTAGCACTCTAGTTGCTCATTAGATCACTGTAGTGAAGCTACTGCTCACCAGGGAAGTCTGCTGCTGGTATTCAAAGTGCATGTTTCAGTCTGCATGTCAGCATTTTATAATGAAATAGAAGAGGATTTGAGAAGTCACTCAAAATGTGCCCTAATTTTTCTTTCTGCAGCACTAATCATACTTTCTATGGCAAAATATACCCCCTCATTTTTAAATTAAATGTTTCAGGAGTTACCACTTTATTCCAATCAAGATGGCTTCAGGTGTGCCATACCTTTGTAATAAGTAGGACTGTTAGCGCTCTAGTTGTTCTTTAGAACACTCTAGGAGGGGGTAGTAGAACACAAAGGAATCAACTGACAGTCTCGGTCCTTGTTGGATGTACATGTTTTACTGAGAATGTCAGACTTCATTCTCACATGACTAGAAAGATAATGTGAATTTACAAAAAAATATGCTTTCAGTTTAGCTTATAGATCCCCTTCCAAACCACTGTGGGAAAAGAATTAGATAATAGTTTTCTTTCAAACATGATTCATGATATCCCAGCAGAAGGCTTTTTCACATGGTAAAATCACCTTAGAACACACCACAATTTCTAAAATGAGTATGGTACCATCAACAAATGATTTATAATGTAAGTAAAGTCTTAAAAACTTCTATTAACTGCAATGCTTTTTAATGAGGTGCTATCATGTACGCGTACCCCGCAGTTTAAAACAAAAGCAAAACATTTTTTGGGACCCCCTGAGAAGGCCTAGGGGGTCAGGGTGCTTCTACCCTGCTCCCTTTGTGTGTTTTGCACTTTTGTTTTTCTGCTTTTCTGTGCCTTAGTCTACCGAGGCACAAGATGGCTGCCAACACTTTCTGGTTTGGAGTGTTAACAGACATTGGCAGCCAATCAGCATGCAGCTCGTGCTTGGAATGGTACAGAGTACAGTAAGCTTACAGTAAGCTGCTATAGAAATATATATTTCTTCTCAAGTAATACTGGAAGGATTTACACCATTTAAACAAAAGGCACTTCCGCGTACCAGTCCCTTCAATTTTGCCAAGTTTGGTGTAATTCCGTTCAGCGGTTCAGGCTGTAGCCATGTCTAAACGTCCTATGGAAATTAACATGGGGAAAACATGTTTTGAGACCCCCCTTTTTTTCAGCCCCCGCTTGACGAATCCTCCCAAAACTTCCAAATAGAATGTTGCGGATTTCCTATGGAAACTAGGATCTAACTATATATACCTACTGACATTTCATGCGTTCGCCAGCAGCGCAGTTCAGGACACCCCTGCCACACACTTGGGTCCAGGTTCCTTCTGGCACGCCTCGCGGCTACTTTGCTTGTTCGGTTACGGACTTCCTGGCACCCGCCCTGTCTAAAGGAGTGAACAAGCAGTGAGGTATTGCACCTCTGTTGGGCATTTGCATCGCACATTTTTGTCCCTGCCACATTGACTCTTGAAGCTGGGGCTGTGGCAGTAAAGGGGACCAGAGAGGAGACCGAAATGGGAGGATCTTGCAGATGGAGTCAACATACCTGCTAGCCTTTGGGAACCGTGCTGAACAACCTACCTTCCATCCCCGCTATTTTCACCATCCGACTTTGCTGCTACACGGCATTGTGGGAATTGCAGTTTCAAGATGGGAAACAAACTGTAATCAGGTGCATGCAATCATCAAGGGGGAGGATCGGACCCAACACTTTCATTCTTAAACCGCAGCGGGACATTCATGTTGATTCTTGAGACCGGTGCAGGGCACTGATGAAGGAAATAATGTCCGAAATGCATTAGCCGCCACTGGAGCAAAATCTGTCTCATTAAAGCTTCCTCTACTCGTCCCCCTGGGTTCCTGCTTCTTCCTTTCCAGGCAGAATTTCCGTTCAGACATTTCCTGCGTTCACCAGCAGCGCAGTTCAGGACACCCCTGCCGCACACTTGGGTCCAGGTTCCTTCTGGCACGCCTCACGGCTACTTTGCTTGTTCGGTTACGGACTTCCTGGCACCCGCCCTGGCTAAAGGAGTGAACCAGCAGTGAGGTATTGCCCCTCTGTTGGGCATTTGCATCGCGCATTTTAGCCCCTGCCACATTGACTCTTGAAGCTGGGGCTGTGGCAGTAAAGGGGACCCGAGAGGAGACCGAAGTGGGAGGATCTTGCAGATGGAGTTAAAAAGACCTGCTAGCCTTTGGGAACCGCGCTGAACAACCTACCTTCCATCCCCGCTATTTTCACCATCCGACTTTGCTGCTACACGGCATTGTGGGAACTACAATTTCAAGATAGGAAACAAACTGTAATCAGGTGCATGCAATCATGAAGCGGGAGAAGCGGACCCAACACTTCCATTCTTAAACCGCAGCGGGACATTCATGTTGATTCTTGAGACCGGTGCAGGGCGCTGATGAAGGAAATAATGTCCGAAATGCATTCGCCGCCACTGGAGCAGAATCTGTCTCATTAAAGCTTCCTCTACTCGTCCCCCTGGGTTCCTGCTTCTTCCTTTCGAGGCGGAATTGCCGTTCAGACATTTCCTGCATTCGCCAGCAGCGCAGTTCAGGACACCCCTGCCACACACTTGGGTCCAGGTTCCTTGTGGCACGCCTCACGGCTACTTTGCTTGTTCGGTTACGGACTTCCTGGCACCTGCCCTGGCTAAAGGAGTGAACAAGCAGTGAGGTATTGCCCCTCTGTTGGGCATTTGCATCACGCATTTTAGCCCCTGCCACATTGAATCTTGAAGCTGGGGCTGTGGCAGTAAAGGGGACCCGAGAGGAGACCGAAGTGGGAGGATCTTGCAGATGGAGTCAACATACCTGCTAGCCTTTGGGAACCGCGCTGAACAACCTACCTTCCATCCCCGCTATTTTCACCATCCGACTTTGCTGCTACACGGCATTGTGGGAATTGCAGTTTCAAGATGGGAAACAAACTATAATCAGGTGCATGCAATCATCAAGGGGGAGGAGCGGACTCAACACTTCCATTCTTAAACCGCAGCGGGACATTCATGTTGATTCTTGAGACCGGTGCAGGGCGCTGATGAAGGAAATAATGTCCAAAATGCATTCGCCGCCACTGGAGCAGAATCTGTCTCATTAAAGCTTCCTCTACTCGTCCCCCTGGGTTCCTGCTTCTACCTTTCCAGGCAGAAGTTCCGTTTATATATATATATATATATTTATATTTATATATATATATATATATATATATATATATATATATATATATATATATCCGTTCGAACTCCCACCTGCAGGCACTGGCTGCCGGACACACAATGTAGGAACAGACCACAGCAACACTCCCAGCTTTCTTCAAGGTAAGTTTATTGCTCCACAGTCACCAGCATGACGCGTTTCGGCTACAGCAAGGTAGCCTTGATCACATATATATAACACACCATCAAAAGACCCGTTTCATTGACAGATGGCGAGTAAAACCTAGCGGGTCTCTCGGTAATTCAATTCACCACAGCAGTTTCTTCAAAGAAAAACTCGCACTTGGGATAAACCACGGTTTATTTCAGCAAAGTTACGAATTTCGACAGCAAAGCTGTGTGATCAAGACATCTTTGAAGAAACCGCTGTGGTGAATATATATATTCAATGAAAAAACCATTGGTTTTAGGCCATATATAGTTAGGGATTTGCATTTACAAAACCTTTTTTTACTCGCATAAAACCATTGAAATTCCATATATAGTTATAAGCGCTAACTATATATTGCGCACCCGCAATCCACTGCTGATGATGTCACATATTACATCATTCATGACATGGTTAGTGACATCACTGATGACATCACTGATGACATCTCAAATGACATCACTGATGACATCACTGATGACAACATCCAGTGACTGTATGTTTCTGTAAAGTAAAAATATGTCTTACATATTGAAGAATGAGTGGATGTATAAGTGTCTGGATGAAGGATTTAGTAGGTGCATGTCTGACTGTATGAGTGAGTGATTAAATGTGTCTCACTGAGTGCATGGGTTAGTGACTAAACTGTCTTAATTGTGCATCATTATGTCTGTTGTTCTGTAAACTGCTGCATGTGTTGATCAGTAGCTATATGAGTAACTATATGGGTTATTGATTGGTTGCCCAAGTATTTGTATGGGAGACTGAGTGTGTGTGTGGGTGGCTGGGAGGTGTATGACTCTGTGCATAGATGTGTGAGCAGTTGATTCAATAGATGTATGGGTTCAAAAGTGCATGTGGAAACAGCTGTATGGGCGGTTGACTGTGTGCATGAGTGTATTGGTGAATGAATGGATATCTCAGTGCTACATGTCAAAGTAAGTACATATGTAAAACACAGTACATTTATATGAAGCAATTCGAGGAATCTCACATCATGACTCAGAGCAGTTGGCAAAAACATGGACGTCTTTACCTACGCTTCATTGATGACATTTTTCTCCTATGGGAGGGCAACACAGACACTTTGAATGCTTTTTTGGAAACATGGAATCAGTTCAATCAAAGAATCCAATTTACATGGGAACACAGTGATAGTCTCATACATTATCTAGACGTGGAAATTCACAGGAGTCAAGGCAACTGGTTCACCACGGTATACCGTAAGCCTACAGACAGAAACTCAACCCTCCACTACAGCAGTTTTCACCGTTCTGGTCTCAAGAATAATCTACCCTACGCACAACTGTTACGGATCAAACGAATAGTTTCTGATGAGAATGAATGCAAAACACAGATGAAACACACATTGGATAGACTCAAAGCACGAGGATATCCCACACCCATACTGGATCTTGCCATGGCAAGAACTGACAAGAAAAGTAGGCTTGCCTTGTTGCAACCCAAGCACAAAGAACAATCAGAACGCATCGTGGTTGTATCCAAATATTCAAAAACATCCAACCGTTTTCAAGCCATCATTCGTAAACACTGGTCTATTCTCACCCTTGAACCTGATTTTAAGGGTTTGTTCAACCAACCACCCATTTTCGCATTCACAAGAGGTAGAAATTTGAAGGAAATTATATCCAAACCTAATCTTGATAACACACCCAGGATCTACAAAGGACTGAGACCTTGCTACAACTGCTCGAATTGCAACAATTGCATCTCTGGTAATGTTATCTGTCACCCCATGAAAGGGCATCAAATCAAATTGAAAGTAAACGCCACTTGCAACTCAAACAATGTCATATACCTATTGAAGTGTCCATGCGGAAAATGCTATGTGGGTCATACAGAACGAAAAATCCGCACAAGGATTTTAGAACACAAAAGCAATATACGTACCAACAATCTGAAATCCACAGTTGCTTCTCACTTTGCTGAATCCAGACATACAGTTGCACAACTGAAATTTTTGATCTTGGAACAAGTACCAGTCACTTACAACAACAAGAACACTTTACTAAAACGCAAGAACTTTTGGATCCGTTTCCTTTCCACGATGGTACCAAATGGGCTGAACGACCGAATTGAATTTTTGTGCTACTTATGATTCATTAAGAACTTTATGTCTATCACTATTGTTTATATAATGTACCTCATGGCACTGATTTTTTGTTCTTACACCCGTTCTAAGATGGCGACCGATTTCCTCTGTTCGATGTCCTTCTTCACTGTTCACTAATTGCACATCTTGGGTCCTACCTTTATGTTTTACACACTATTTAAACACACGTTTGAACCTCTTACATTGGTATCATCACACCGCTGTTACGCCGCGAGGCACTTTACTAACAACTTCAAGTAAGTTCACTTGAGCGCTACCAAGCAGGTTGATGTTTGTTCTTACCCGTTTTAGGGTCTAGCAACTCTGTTTATTTTTGTGTAACTTTCTGCTATCATTTCCGTTTCTTGTTTGCATGCACCTTTCTGGTTACCATACTTTACTTGGCTTCTCCGGTGTATTTTTTAGTCACATTTCATTTTTAACCTTCGTCACTTGCTGTCTAGTCACCTTAAATCTGGCTTCAACATGCTGCTATTCGGTCGAATATTTAACCGCCTGCATAATATTGATTTTGGTTCAATTTGTTTCTTTTTTGTAGAGCATTTCCCTTGAGAAAGGGCGTCTGCCCGAAATGCATCGGGAATTTGTGTTTTGGATTATAATGATTGAATTATGGATCACCCAGTAACTTGCCTTTGATGTATAATACACAGATGAATACAAACATACCACGTGAAGAATAAAACACTTGATAATTCAACAATCAGACTGTTTTTCATCAAAAATGTTTAGTGAATAAGACCAAGGTCTACATGCTGTGCATCGGTTTGTTCCCCTCCGAGTAGGGGAACCTTCAGACTTCTTAGCTCTTGTGCTTTCACTGTTTGGTCAGACAGTGTTTATCCGATTGCACGCTACAATCCATTACAACCGTATCAACTCAAGTTTACCCACGCTGTGCGAGTGCCCACTTAAACTAGATTCTCTACTTACTCTGTCCACGGACCTCAGCACGCGCTTTGAAAATGAACTTCGACACAGTTTCAGGGATGACTGATCAAAAAGCGTCAACCTTCGCCTACACCACAGATGACGCGAACACAATTTACAATTTAATCCAGGAAGAAGTTTCCGCTGCTGGCAACACCCGCAGCGCTGAGAGTAATCTTAAACAATTGCTCTACCTCTTAAAAAAGGAAACCAACCAGAAATGACATGCAAGTACCCTAATACGGTACCACCGTGTACAACGGATCCCCCGGGGCCTTCGTGTCCCACTCAAGCCTCTTTTATGCAAAAACAACGTTAAATTTGTGGAACGCTGGTACGCAATATTAAACAAATGTTCCCTCGACTTGATCCTGTTGATCGTCGAGGAATTAGCTAAATCTTTGGATGAACTGTCTACGGAAATCACCAATATCAAAAAGGAACTGACCGATTCCCTATCAGCAGAAGACCTAAACAAAATGCTGGATGACATTAAAATCCAACTGGAAAAACACACCCGAGAAACCCAGGAGAGAAAACTACGGAAGTTTAAAAGGGATACTATAGATTATAAGCTCGGCGAGGTATACACCTGGGCAGAGGTGTATGCCCGCCGACGCTCGAACAAACCCTACAACCCTGCCTCAACCACTGAAACATCATCCTCAGAAGATGACAGCAGATCCAGACCAACTCGCACAACACCAGACGTTGGGTCACAAACACCGAGTACATCTACAGACTCCTCGGTACATTTTTTAGAGTCGGGTCCAGACCAACAGAAAGATCCAGGGGGGGAAAAACCCGCAGAGGAAACAGGAAAGTCACCTCAACAAGCCAAAAAGAAAACCAAGGGCAGACGATAAATACTCAAGATAACCTGGTTATCAACATATCTTCCACCGTACTTACCAGAGATGAAATCAACACGTTACAAAAGGGTCAATCCTTCGTTCCAACCACCACGATCAACTCTTTGGAACTGGAAGTCAGTGCTTTTAAATTGACCCGCAACTTACGTTTAAGACATTTTTTCACCAACATCAACCCTGTTACCACACAGGAAGAAGACATGCTTAGAGGACTGAGACCTCATAGCACATTTATGCCACCACAGAGTCATAAGATCATTGACGCTTTTGAAAATTTGATCAAGCAGGAAATCTTGAACTTGCCCTTTCAATCTAACATAAAACGTGGGAACTTAACCCGGAAGGAAAGAAATATCCTCCAGAGATTGGCTGATGACCCGTCCATTACCTGCCAGAACGCAGACAAAGGTGGTGCCCTAGTCGTTATGGACACCACCTTTTATGACCAACAAGTGGAAATTCATATCAATGACAGAAACACCTATGATTCTCTACCAGGAGATCCAACCAAGGAGTACGCACAAGAACTTACACTCATTGTTAAGGCTGCATTTGATCAAGGTACAATTGATGACAAGACCCGCAGATTTTTAATACCATCCAACCCCAGACCACCGGTTCTCTACATGTTGCCTAAGATGCACAAGCACCCCACTCATCCCCCTTTTCGGCCCATCGTGTCGACAAGAGGAAGCTTGCATGAAAACACCGGCAAATTCTTGGATAAATATTTGCAACCATTTGTCTTAGCCACCAGATAACATGTCAAAGACACAACTGACTTCCTACTCAAGATTGAATCCATCATGAACCAGCACAAGAATACTCAACTCATCATGTGTACGGTGGACGTCAGTTCACTGTATACCTCCATTCCACATGATGGAGGTATTGAAGCTGTGGAACAGGTTTTATCCTCGTCCGATCTTGATGCAGATTTCAAACTATTCCTAATGCAACTGACTATCTTTACACTGTATCACAGTTATTTTTCTATCAAAGACAAGTGGATGCTCCAACTCAATGGCACTGCCATGGGAAATTCGGCAGCTCCCTGCTATGCTAACATTTATATGAAGCAATTCGAGGAATCTCACATCATGACTCAGAGCAGTTGGCAAAAACATGGACGTCTTTACCTACGCTTCATTGATGACATTTTTCTCCTATGGGAGGGCAACACAGACACTTTGAATGCTTTTTTGGAAACATGGAATCAGTTCAATCAAAGAATCCAATTTACATGGGAACACAGTGATAGTCTCATACATTATCTAGACGTGGAAATTCACAGGAGTCAAGGCAACTGGTTCACCACGGTATACCGTAAGCCTACAGACAGAAACTCAACCCTCCACTACAGCAGTTTTCACCGTTCTGGTCTCAAGAATAATCTACCCTACGCACAACTGTTACGGATCAAACAAATAGTTTCTGATGAGAATGAATGCAAAACACAGATGAAACACACATTGGATAGACTCAAAGCACGAGGATATCCCACACCCATACTGGATCTTGCCATGGCAAGAACTGACAAGAAAAGTAGGCTTGCCTTGTTGCAACCCAAGCACAAAGAACAATCAGAACGCATCGTGGTTGTATCCAAATATTCAAAAACATCCAACCGTTTTCAAGCCATCATTCGTAAACACTGGTCTATTCTCACCCTTGAACCTGATTTTAAGGGTTTGTTCAACCAACCACCCATTTTCGCATTCACAAGAGGTAGAAATTTGAAGGAAATTATATCCAAACCTAATCTTGATAACACACCCAGGATCTACAAAGGACTGAGACCTTGCTACAACTGCTCGAATTGCAACAATTGCATCTCTGGTAATGTTATCTGTCACCCCATGAAAGGGCATCAAATCAAATTGAAAGTAAACGCCACTTGCAACTCAAACAATGTCATATACCTATTGAAGTGTCCATGCGGAAAATGCTATGTGGGTCATACAGAACGAAAAATCTGCACAAGGATTTTAGAACACAAAAGCAATATACGTACCAACAATCTGAAATCCACAGTTGCTTCTCACTTTGCTGAATCCAGACATACAGTTGCACAACTGAAATTTTTGATCTTGGAACAAGTACCAGTCACTTACAACAACAAGAACACTTTACTAAAACGCAAGAACTTTTGGATCCATTTCCTTTCCACGATGGTACCAAATGGGCTGAACGACCGAATTGAATTTTTGTGCTACTTATGATTCATTAAGAACTTTATGTCTATCACTATTGTTTATATAATGTACCTCATGGCACTGATTTTTTGTTCTTACACCCGTTCTAAGATGGCGACCGATTTCCTCTGTTCGATGTCCTTCTTCACTGTTCACTAATTGCACATCTTGGGTCCTACCTTTATGTTTTACACACTATTTAAACACACGTTTGAACCTCTTACATTGGTATCATCACACCGCTGTTACGCCGCGAGGCACTTTACTAACAACTTCAAGTAAGTTCACTTGAGCGCTACCAAGCAGGTTGATGTTTGTTCTTACCCGTTTTAGGGTCTAGCAACTCTGTTTATTTTTGTGTAACTTTCTGCTATCATTTCCGTTTCTTGTTTGCATGCACCTTTCTGGTTACCATACTTTACTTGGCTTCTCCGGTGTATTTTTTAGTCACATTTCATTTTTAACCTTCGTCACTTGCTGTCTAGTCACCTTAAATCTGGCTTCAACATGCTGCTATTCGGTCGAATATTTAACCGCCTGCATATTATTGATTTTGGTTCAATTTGTTTCTTTTTTGTAGAGCATTTCCCTTGAGAAAGGGCGTCTGCCCGAAATGCATCGGGAATTTGTGTTTTGGATTATAATGATTGAATTATGGATCACCCAGTAACTTGCCTTTGATGTATAATACACAGATGAATACAAACATACCACGTGAAGAATAAAACACTTGATAATTCAACAATCAGACTGTTTTTCATCAAAAATGTTTAGTGAATAAGACCAAGGTCTACATGCTGTGCATCGGTTTGTTCCCCTCCGAGTAGGGGAACCTTCAGACTTATTGATTGGTTGCCCAAGTATTTGTATGGGAGACTGAGTGTGTGTGTGGGTGGCTGGGAGGTGTATGACTCTGTGCATAGATGTGTGAGCAGTTGATTCAATAGATGTATGGGTTCAAAAGTGCATGTGGAAACAGCTGTATGGGCGGTTGACTGTGTGCATGAGTGTATTGGTGAATGAATGGATATCTCAGTGCTACATGTCAAAGTAAGTACATATGTAAAACACAGTACATGTGAGAGTTGACATATATAAATAACTGTGCATAAGAGCCAGTGAATGTGTGAGTGGCTGTATGGATCATTGTGAACTTGTATCAGGGATTGTATAAGAGAGTAAAGTAAATATGTGTTAGTATATGTTTGAATAAGTAATGTGTGTATAACTGTATAGTTGAGAAAATGGAGGTGTGATTGATTTTTGGCATAACTGACTAGGTGTGTGAGTAACTCCATGGATGAGTGACAGTCTGTGACTGTCTGTTTACACTGATTGTATCTAAGGTTATATTAGAGTCTGAAGAGGTTCATGGTATTATCACATGAATGATATCATCAGTGATGTTATCAGTCATGTCAAATGAGATGTTTTCAGTGATGTCATCAGTGATGTCATTTGAGATGTCATCAGTGATGTCATCAGTGATGTCACTAACCATGTCATGAATGATGTAATATGTGACATCATCAGCAGTGGATTGCGGGTGCGCGATATATAGTTAGCGCTTATAACTATATATGGAATTTCAATGGTTTTATGCGAGTAAAAAAAGGTTTTGTAAATGCAAATCCCTAACTATATATGGCCTAAAACCAATGGTTTTTTCATTGAATTTTCAAGGTTTTGTAAATGCAAATTCCTAACTATATATCCACTATAACCTATGGTTTTTTCTGTGAATTTCATTGGTTTTTTAATAGCAAATATGAAAAGCTTTAAAATGTCAAGTACGTGATAGATAAAAACATTTTCGTATTTATGCACGCTGATGTGCTTTGAACGCTGCCCCCCCCCTCCCCTCTTTTCTCTTAGTAGTACTCTCTCTTTGCAGATAGTGAACGGTAGTTAACGCAGGCCTTTGCCCCCGTTGTAATCCGTCGTGCCTGCTTGTCTCTCCATTTGATTGATTGTTATCCAAGCATTTACTGTTTTAGAATTGGTTCTCTTTGGATCATTCTCTATTTACAAACAAGCACAAAGTCGCAATACTCTGTTTAGTCTTTGCAGATAGTGAAAAATCGTGTAAAAAAATAAAAGTAATCGAGCAAAATCAGTAGGCCACTAATTGGATCTCTTTTTGACCTCGCTAAAATAGAAATATTAGGAACAACCCTTCATGAGAAATACGAAAATAGTGAGATGAACTGAGCTCCACACCATGAGGGCTGCAAGACAGCTCGACTCCGTCACCCACCCCGCCCAAAATAACGACAAACCCTATGCAAATATTAAAAATATAGACAACACACCAGCAAAGAAACAGGGTAAAACATTTTATTAAATAACTATTTACATAACTATTTTATACTTTTTATTGCCCGATCCGGCTAGCTCAATCGATCGAGCATGAAACTCATGCACTCTGATAGCAAGCGTTGCTACTGATGCTATGCAGACCAAAACTGGTTTTCACAGTTTGTACATTTTTCTAGATTTTTCAATCCAAGGTTGGTTGACTTTGTAGAACGATGGCTTCAGATTTTCAACATACGGTGTGGTGGCGCGGACTGGGAGGGGGCGCTTCGCTCCTGCCCCCTCCCCAAGTAAGTTTTTCATACGTGAAAGTACGTTAATGGTTTTGGTCCCTGAGTTGCTTCAATGTCACTGTCATTCTCAAATGGCATAAGTTCTGGATGTTGGGTGCCATAGTTAAGAGTTCTGAGCAGTGCTTGTAACACTGTCTGAAGCTTATTTCCACCTACTGCAGCTTCACTATTCTCAAAGTAAGTGAGTGTCGTTTGTGGACCTGACTGCATTAGAAAACAATGTGATATGTTACCTTCCTAAACAGCTTGACGGAGGCCCCTGAGGGGCGGTGTGATGGCCATGGACTCGGAGAAGACGCTTGGCTCTGACACCCTCCCCAAGTCTTATAGCACCGGTGTAGCCTGAGATCGCCCCCGACATAGGCGGCCGGCTCCCGGGGTCCGGCGGAACTTTTTGCCTTTTGATGACTCTTCTATTCTGGACCTTGTCCCACAATCCGTTTGACCTGAAGACACGCTGTAGTGGGGCGCCCCTTTACCGTTTCAGTTGCCATTCCGCCCGCTTTTGCTACACTGTGCCTCTTCCGCCATTCTGCTGTTTACCGCCCGCTCTTGCGACTACAGCGTCTCGCTCATCATGTAGTTGAGTTGCTCCCGCTCTTGCGGTGCAGCGATAGGCGGCTGCCACAGGACTCTCAAAATGGCGGCCGGCTCTTCGGTTTTGGACCTGGTCCACTAAAATGGCCCTGGGACACCTTTGAACTCGGACGCTTCCCTGATAGGGCTTGGGTCCCATTCTCGAAAGCGTCCCCTCAGCCGTGAAGATTCTACAAAAGTCTTGGGGGCCTCCTACTCCAGCAGGCTTCTGGTGGGGAGCGGCTGCCATGATTGCTCGTGGAATGGCCACGACGGAGCTACGAGATGGTAGTGCTCTCCTGCTGACGCCAGCTTTAGTCTGAAACATCCAGAAACACTTTAGACTACCAATTCGATCAGTTCCGGTAGCGCCCCAACATGACCCGGAAGAGAAGAACTTGCCCTCCCCTCTTTGACTGATGGTTCTTCTTGCCTGTCCCCTCTGTTGTCATTTAACAGAACTTTTTGGACTGCTGAAAGGGGTTGTGTTCCGAACGCTGGTTAGTGGAGACATTTTGACTATATTCTTGACCTACGTTGTCGCGTAATGCGTTATATGACACGCCGCGTTAGCGCACCCGGAAGTGATCCGAGGCGCGGCGCGCAGCGCGTAACGTAAGCATAACAGGCCATGTGATTTGATAATAAAACTTTTCATTGGTTCATTTTGCTTTTGTTATTTTAATGATGAAAAGCTTGGTCATATGACCTAAAAATTACGCTTTTTATTGTTTTCGAACATTATTTTTTTTAAAACATATATGTTATAATATTCCAGGCTAATGTACTTTCCCGGAAAATTTACAACTGTCCTGCAAGTAAAATATATTCCTTTTTCGAGGAAAAGGGCGTTTCTTCGTTCCATGACGGAGCCGTTGAGTAAAAGAGATTCGGCCTGCTGTCTTAGTCGCCGATACGCCTGATTATCAGATTCTTATCGATCACTTTATGTTGCAGAAATGAAAAACACAACTGCCCTTGACCATTTATCTTTACTGCGTTCCTACATATTATACCTTTTATCCGTCATGTAATTGGACTGCTTTATTTCACTTGCCTTTTACTGATTCGAAAACAGTGACTAAAAGTAAAAACTTTACCAATGTAAATACTACTACCGTGTTTTGTTTTAAAAACCTTTATTGTGAAAATATCAGTATACAAATACGGGCCTATAACCACGTGGGCCGGCCACGGAGCAAACTGAAATCGTATATGATGAGGAGACATTTACACTGTAGAGGAACGTAACGAGCGGGCCATTAGGTTGCAAGAACAAAGGTGTCTAACAGTTGCGGAATCGGTGGACGTACATTTTGTAATTAAAATACGACAGGGCCACTTACAATAACATTTTCTAGATATACATTTGCGGGCAAGGAGTTACGAGTCCTATTTATACTGGCGCCATTTTGTGCGAGGCCGGGCAGGTCCAAGATATAGTCAAAATGTCTCCACCAACCATCGGCCAGACCAGAACCCCTTTCGGCCCTTTATGCTACAAGATGGTGTCTTCCATTCAGAAAATATTGTTGGCAGCATTTTGAAAGGAAACAGAAACAGCCGTTCTCCTAGTGAGTTTCACATTGTTACATTTAGGAAGAATGTTGAAGAGTAGTATGTGGAAAATCTGAAGCCATTTTTCTACAAACTGTCAATCAGACTTGGATAGAAAAAAAAATCCTGAAGAATGTACAAACTGAAAACCAATTTTTGTCTGTATAGCATCAACAGCAACGCTTGAGTCAGCTTTGTGTCAAGCCGCCATTTTCATTCAATCAATAGCGTCCCCCTGCACACATTCAGGGACCTGGTCGTGTCTTCAGATGAAACGGATTGTAGGAAAAGAAGCAGAAAGGAAAAGGAAAAAAGTTCCGCCGGACCTCGGGAGCCGGCCGCCTATGTCATGTGCGACCTTTGGCCACACCAGGGCAATAGTGAAGCTGCAGCAGGTGCACATAAGCTTCAGACAGTCTTACAAACACTGCTCAGAAATCTCAACTGAGGCACTCAACATCCAGGACTTGCCATTCGGATCTTGGCGCCTTGTGCTGGTTCCGACCTATTCACACATCGGTCCACTACTGACATCACCTCATAAGCCAACGGGGCACCCCACGCCGACTTTCGGCGCAGCATTGTAGGATGGCCACACCAGTGCGGCAACTTGCTGGACACCACCTCGGTGCCATCCGGATCTCGGCGCGTTCGAGTCACTGTGCCGGAAGAGTGACCGGAACTCAGCTGAACACGCCGTCTTTCGGCGCAGCATTGTAGGATGGCCACACCAGTGCGGCAATTTGCTGGACACCACCTCGGTGCCATCCGGATCTCGGCACGTTCGACTCACTGTACCGCAAGAGTGACCGGAACTCAGCTGGACACGCCGTCTTTCGGCGCAGCATTGTAGGATGGCCACACCAGTGCGGCAATTTGCTTGACACCACCTCGGTGCCATCAGGATCTCAGCGCGTTGTGCTGCCTTCGGCCTATTCGCACATCGGTCCGCTACTGACGCCGCCTCACGTGCCAACGGATTTTCTACGCTTTTTGTAGCCCTATGCCGCATAACAGGTCATGTGACTTGTTTATAAAACTTTTCATTGGATCATTTTACTTTTGGTTTCCTAAAGATGGAAGGCTTGGTCATATGACCTAAAAATAACACTTTTCATTGGTTTAGAACATTTTTTTTTCCCAAACGATGAAAGCCCCACCTTGTTTCTGGATCATTCAGACTGAAGCTGGCGTCAGCATGAGAGCACCACCATCTCGTGGCTCCGTCGTGGTCATTCCGCGAGCAATCATGGCAGCCGCTCACCACCGGAAGCCTGCGGGAGTCGGGGGCCCCCAAGACTTTTGTAGAATCTTCACGGCTGAGGGGACCCTTTTTGAGAATGGAGCCCAAGCCCTAGCAGGCAAGCGTCCGAGTTCCAAGGTGTCCCAGGGCCATTTCAGTGGACCAGGCCCAAAACCGAAGAGCCGTCCGCCATTTTAAGAGTCATGTGGCAGGCGCCTATCGCTGCACTGCAAGAGTGGGAGCAACTCAACAACATGGTGAGCGAGACGCTGTAGCCGCAAGAGCGGGCGCAACTCAGCTGGATGGCCGCCACCTGGGGAGGCCCGTTCACGCCGCCTCCCCCACGCGCCCCCCCCCCCGGGCCGCCGCACGCAAATTTTCGGAGCAGCATTGTAGGATACCAAAACCAGTGCGGCAGTTTACTGGACATCACCTGGGTGCCATCAACATCTCAGCGCGTTCTGCTGCCTTGGGACTATTCGCACAACAGACCGCTACTGACGAGGCCTCCCCCCGCACCACCCGGGACGCCCCACGCCAATTTTCGGAGCAGCATTGTAGGATACCAAAACCAGTGCGGCACCCAGGCGACATCACCTGGGTGCCGTCCAGAACTCTGCACGTTGTGCTGCCTTGGGACTATTCGCACAAAAGACAGCTTCTGACCATTGTTGCTTTTTTGGGTGAAAAATGTTTAAATGTTTTTACAGTTTTTGTTCCGTTCATTATAGTTAAATGTTAATAAAGTTTTAAAATCTAACTTTGTTGGAGTGCTATATATGTTTAAAAAATCGGGTGAATGGGGCCTTGAATCGGATTATTGTCATGTGTGGGCTTTGCAAGTGTACTGCTACAAGATCGGACATTTCAAACTCAAATGCACGTTCTTTTTCTTACCTTTCCGAAGCATGGAGCGCAATAGCAGGCAGAGAAAGGGTGATGCACGTGTTGAACACTGCCTGGCCTGGCAAGTTGCTGGCAGTGCCCCCCCCGCCCGCTCCTGAAAGAGGGCACACACACACCGCCGCCCCGAGTACTTCATAAATCTTTAAAAGACCATGCGCTTGTTCATGAGGCTTAAATGGTTTATCACCCCTTCTAGAACCCCTGCATCGACCCTCTGACGTTTCCTGGAAGAATTAGCACGTAACACAATACCAAGCCCTGTCAGCTGAAACCCCCGAGAAATCATGGGGCATATTATCAAGGGGGGTTATTTCCGCTTTTTTGGCTTTAAAAGCCAAAAAAAAAAGAGATAAAATTATCTCCCTATTACCAAGCTGTCGCTAACACCAGTTAGTGACAGCTAAAAGGAGATAGCGACCATCTTGGGCCCCGCTTTGCATATCAGTGATATTTATCACTAATGACATGCAAAGTGGGCGTGCCAAGATTTTAGCGACTGGAAACAGTCCCTAACCATCGCTATCTCCTATTACCAACTTTTGGAGATATTCGCGCTAAGCGCGAATATCTCCAAAACCTAACACCTGCCCTGAGCAGTTTTAGCCATGTTATCCAATGGGAAGTGGATAACATGGCTAAGAGCATTTGCTGGATAATGCATGAATATCGCTGACTTTTCAACGATATTCATGCATTGCGGCCGTTTTTTATCGCATTTGCGATAAACCTTGCTAATAGCGAGGTTTATGTGCGATAAAATTCGCCGATGTGCGGCGATAATTTTTGTCTCTAAACAAGTTAGAGACAAAAATTATCGCTAGTTGTTGGTAATATGCCCCCGGGTTTTTGCTTGCAGGAATCGGGAGGCGGGAGACTAGCACTGAAATCAGTAGTCTCACGCCTGAATCGGGAAGGTTGGCATGTCTGGATACTCTACAGCTGGGGCCATAAACTACATCCGCAGGGCTAGGTGATAGCCTAGGTCCGGCCTGGACAATCGGACACAGAGGAAGAGGAGTGTCAGAGGGTGCGGTAGTGAATAGGGTGAAAGGGAGGTGTCGGGCGGGCACAGGGTGTGATTCTCAGAGAAGAGCAGCGCAGATGGGGGGAAGTATATGGCCCATGCATGAGAGAAAGAGCGGGGGTGACCAGTGCGTGGGGGAGATGCTTGCGAGGGTGGGGAGCCATGCTGAGGATCGGCGGCGTGCAGAGAGTGGCCCTGGTCAAGGCATCTAAAATGGCTGCCGTGCACGACAAAATTGTGGCATTGGACAAAAACGCAAGATGGCGCAGACAATGTTTATCAATAAGGATTCATTTATAACAAAATATTTACTCGCAGTGACAAAATGGTGGTCAACACTTCCTGATTTCCATCGAATCGAACGTTAACAAACGTCACGCAGCAATAAAAAAAAAAAAAGCTCACGCACAGAGCAGTTTTTAGCCATGTTATCCAATGGAAGGTGGATAACATGGCTAAGAGCATTTGCTGGATAATGCATGAATATCGCTGACTTTTCAGCGATATTCATGCATTGTGGCCGATGTGCGGCGATAATTTTTGTCTCTTAACAATTAAAACGAAGCACAAAATGGCGAATTCCCGTTTCGCCACCAGTTTGCGGCCCAGTTCGCGGCCCGTGAAGCGCTTCTACCGTGAAAAATCATTTTTTTTTTATTTTCCCCACGGGACCCTTTAATAACCCCAACAACATTCCTAGGGGGTCAAGAGGGGTATACCTTGCCCCCTTTCAATAAATTCCCCCTTCGTTTTTCACCTCTTCTTCTCTCTCGATCCTACCGAGAGATAAGATGGCGGCCGCTCCGGACTGTTTAGAATGTTGACAGACACCGGAGAGCCAATCAGCTTTCTGTTATCCAATGGAAGGTGGATAACATGGCTAAGAGCATTTGCTGGATAATGCATGAATATCGCTGACTTTTCAACGATATTCATGCATTGTGGCCAATGTGCGGCGATAATTTTTGTCTCTAAACAATTAAAACGAAGCACAAAATGGCAAATTCCCGTTTCGCTACCAGTTTGCGGCCCAGTTCGCGGCCCGTGAAGCGCTTCTACCGTGAAAAATCATTTTTTTTTTATTTTCCCCACGGGACCCTTTAATAACCCCAACAACAATCCTAGGGGGTCAAGAGGGGTATACCTTGCCCCCTTTCATTAAATTCCCCCTTCGTTTTTCACCTCTTCTTCTCTCTCGATCCTACCGAGAGATAAGATGGCGGCCGCTCCAGACTGTTTAGAATGTTGACAGACACCGGAGAGCCAATCAGCTTTCTGCGCGCAAAGTTCCGTTTCGCGAAAAGTAAGCGGACCGGATCGCTGCCCGGAGCGCTGTTACAGATATATATCTTGTTTTGAACGTTAATTTCTCAAAAACTACTGGAGCACATATATTGAGACCTAACAAAGGCACATCGGGCTAACAGTCCCTACAATTTTGCCAAGTTTCGTGAAAATCCATTCAGCCGTTCGGGCTAAAAGTGAGTCCAACCGCCCTATGGAAATTAACATGGGAAAAACGCGTTTTGGGACCCCCCTTTTTTCTCGGCCCCCCCTTGACGACCCCCCCCCAAATTTCCAGGAGCTGCTCAGAAACAAAATGTGCCATTTTCCTGAAAATTTCAGCCGATTCCGTCCACAAACGCCAAAGTTATTAGACATAGAATTTTCAAAAATGCCATAGGGAAAAAATCCTAACTATATATACCTACTGGCGACCGCCAGTAGGTAATATATATATATATATATGTATATATATATATATATATATATATATATATATATATATATATATATATATATATATATATATATATCACGTGATCAAGGCTCAGGCTAGCCGAAAAGCGCAATGGTGAATGGTGAGAAGCAATAAACTTTGTTTTTGCACCAATTCCTGGGTCCGTGTCCATCTATGGAGGCAAGCCTGCGAATGCACGGAAGAGTGTAATATATATATCCCTAGTGGAGTGAAACGCGTTGTCTTTTCATTGAATAAACACGTCATCCTGAAACTCACTTGAGGAGTGATTCTTTTGTTTGTAATTACAGCTCGCTACATTTGAAGAGGATACCTGGAGGTCCATACCTGTTAGGTTCCGCCGATCACTGACGGAACAGGAGTGTTTCTTCAAATATATATATATATATATATATATATATATATTACCTACTGGTGGTCGCCAGTAGGTATATATAATTAGGATTTCTTTCCTATGGGATTTCTGAAAATTCTATGTCGAATAACTTTAGCGTTTTTGGACGGAATTGGCTGAAATTTTCAGGAAAATGGCACATTTTATTTCTGAGCAGCCCCTGAAAATTTGGGGGGGTTTCGTCAAGTGGGGGCCGAGAAAAAAGAGGGGTCCCAAAACACGTTTTTCCCATTCATTTTTCCATAGGGCGGTTGGAATCACTTTTAGCTCGAACGGCTGAATGGATTTACACAAAACTTGGCAAAATTGTAGATATGGTTTGCCCGACGTGCCTTTGCTATCTCTCAATATATGTGCTCCAGTGGATTTTCAGAAATTAACGTTTTAAAAAACAGATATATCTGTGACAGCACTCCGGTTAGCGCCCCCGTTCGCGTACCTGACGCGTAACGGAACTTCGCGAAGTGAAGCTGATTGGCTCTCCGGTGTCTGTCAACATTCTAAACAGTCCGGAGCAAAAAATAAAAAAAATAAAAAATTCGATTTTTCGCGGTAGAAGCGCTACCCGGTACGCGAACCGGGTAGCTCACCGGTAGCGTAACGGGAATTCGCCATTTTGTGTTTCGGTCGAATTTAATCACAAGAAGGAGGAAAAACAATGTGGGAAATAGGTATAAGGGGGCACGGGAGATGTATCCTGACCTATGTTTTCTGAGGGTGGCTGAGGAGGCTCATATATGTCGGGGAAAAAATTGAATTTTTTGCGTGGTTTAGCTGCCGGTACGCGAACCGGGTAGCGAACCTGGAAGCGAACATAAGTGAAAATTTGTGAAAAAAAGGTACATTTGAAATTTTGCTTTTGGTAGAAAATGAGGAAGAAAGTTGTGTATTTAAAATGTTGATTTGTGTCAAATGTTTTAAAAAAAGATTTTGTTTCTTTGAGAAATTGTAATTGGAGATAATGTGAAGTATTAGTACTGACAGGGTGTGCTTGTACATAGGAGCAGTGCTGTGTTTTCAAATTATGACTTGAAAATCGTTTTTATGGAAAAGCAATGCTTTTTAAATTTAAGAGAAGGAAAAAATGGTGTCTGCTTCCTTAAACAAATATTTCACTTGCCCCATGATTCAGGGAGAATAATTTGCTTACTTGATGTGTATAAAAACGTTTCTTGAAGTCATTTAGGTTTCTTGATATGTACTGCTAGAGTTTCATAGCCAGCATGGGGAATATTTACAAGGCCTTTGAGTCACTTTCAAGTTACTTTCCCCATGTTAAAAGTGATGCAAAAGTGCTGCAAGGGCCTTGTAAATACGCCCTCATGTGTGTTAGGGCATTTTAAGTCACTTCCCCATGAATGGGGGAGAATAATTTGCTTACTTGATGTGTTTAAAAACGTTTCTTGAAGTCATTTAGGTTTCTTGATATGTATTGCTAGAGTTTCATAGTCAGCATGGGGCATATTTACAACGCCTTTGAGCCATTTTAAGTCAAAAAACACATTTTTAAAACACATCAAGTAAGTAAATTATTCTCCCAGATTCATGGGAAAGTAGAAACAGATCCTTTGAGCACTCCCTGAACACATAGTAATATAAAAATGTTGTACTCTTTACCATTAATCTGACTTTTTTTTATAATTACTCTACTATTATATCTTAAATTTTGAAAAAAAATGAATAATGTCTTAAACAATTTTTAATTTTTTAAATAAAATGTTATTGATATTAATTTTAATAATCTTTGGAAATTTCAAGTATTACTTCATCTGAAATTTCATGATCTTTATTTTCATAAATTGTCTCTTGTTTTTCAAAATTGTCCATAAATTCCAACAGTTGTTCGTCTACTGTCACATTAAAAAAATTGTCAATATTGTCCTGTATTTCTGATTGTACTTTGGGTTCCTGTGCCTCTTTATCCATAATTGCTGTTAAGGTAGAATAAAAAGAGAGAGAGAAATAGAGTTTAAGTAAGAAACTTCAACATTTTTATTTTTAACTTAACGTGTACAACATAGTTCTGAGTTTTTAAGAGTGAATTTATGTTTGGGCAGTGTATTGTACAAGGCAGGAAGTAGAAATATAAAGTACTGCATGTGATCAAGTCTAACTCAATCCATGACTACAACAGAGAAGCCTAACTCAATCTATAACTATAACTGAGGGACAGTAAATATCTAACAGGAAACGTTTTTATCAAAATAACTTTAGGTGCACAATATATTTCTCCTTAGAAACTATTAACTTACCTTTGGAAAAGTGTCTTAGGTTTCTCAGGAAATGCTCTGTAAATGTGCCTCAGGAAGTTCCAGTCAAAATGGCTGTCTTTCCCTCTTATTTTTCATATATATTCATGTAGCAAACCAATCAAATGTCAGCACATAAAAATACAACTTGAAAGTAATGTTATCATTGGTTGAAAATGTCAACTCTTTCTAATGTGTTTTTGCCATGTAATTTACCTCAGGTTATTTAGACAGGGCTACAACTTGAATGGCTCTATGGAATTCCATCAAATTTGGGAAAATGGTAGGGACTGGTATATAGTAGGGACTATTCAAAATTTGGTGAAAGTGTCTCCAGTGCTTTTTTGGTACATTAACTTCCCACATTTTGTTTTGCTGCGTGTGCTGTTGCGCGCCCCGGTTCGCGCACCGGGTAGCTTACCGGCAGCGTAACGGGAGTCCGCCATCTTGCGTTAAGGTCTAATTTGGACACAAGATGGATGATAAACAATGCTGGGATTGTGTAAAAGGGGGCAAGGGAGACATATCCTGACCCCCTATGTTTTGTGAGGGTGGATGAGGAGGCCCATATATGCCCAAAAAAAAGAAAATCAAATTTTCACGCAGTTAGCGCCCAGTGCGCGAACCGGGTAGCGCTCCGGAAAGCGTAAATCGTGAAAATTAGAAAAAAAAGTGACATTAAAAATTTATTTAGAGTGATCATAGTTAGGGTAGCTCTGAAAAGAGCTTTTGGGTCTGTGGAAGATTTAGGTACTTATAAGTAGGTACCAATACACAGTCTTAAATTCTGGATGAAAACTCTGTTCCCCTCATCTGAGAAGTGCACACCATCTCCTCTGTAGATATCTTGCATGAAGTAACGCAAGTTATTGTTGTAGATGGAGCCCATTCCATGGTCTCTCATGTAAGCTGAAACAGACTTATTTACATGCTTCCTCGCTTTCTCAATTTGTGGACAAATTTGATTGGACCACCTCCATTTCTGTCTTTGGCATATATTTGAATATACCAAGGCAGTTTGAGGAAAAAAGTGCCATCAATTCCTCAAAGGTGTCCTTGAAACGCATTTCCAGACCTACCCCAGTCATAGTGCCCAAATCATTTCCACCACAGTGCACTATTAAGAGATCAGGGTTTGGCAGATGCATAACATTTTTTTAATAAATACATATAAAATATATTTTTCCATTAAAATAAGAATACATTTTACAGCTTTTGATATTTGCTATTAAAAAACCATTGAAATTCACTAAAAAACCCATAGGTTATAGACCATATATAGTTAGGAATTAGCATTTACAAAACCTTGGAAATTCACTGAAAAAACCATAGGTTATAGACCATATATAGTTAGGGATTAGCATTTACAAAACCTTATTTTACTCACACAAAACCAATATATATATATATATATATATATTAACCCTGGGCGAAGAACTACGCTCCGTTCGCGGAGTTTGCGGAGTTTCGGCAACTTCGCGCTCCGCGGAGAACGCGAAGTTGTCAAATACTCCGCAAACTGCTGCGTAGTGTAGTTCTCGCGCGCTCAATAGCATTTTCGCGTGCGCGAGGATGCTTGTCGGTAAGATCGAGTTGCCAAACACGCAGAAACTGCAATCTGGCACAGAATAACTCGCGAACACGTTAGTAGTGACCGGAAATAAGGGGACGCGAGCGGGCGGGACAAACCTCATGGGTAACTTCGCGCGCTACACATCCCGAGCAGGCAGGCAATCAATCAATCAATCAATCAATCAGGATATTTGTATAGCGCGCTACTCACCCGGAGGGTCTCAAGGCACTTGGGGGAGGGGGGTCCGCTACTGCTCGAACAGCCATGTCTTGAGTTGCTTCCTGAAGCAGAGGTGGTCTTGGGTCAGGCGGAGGTGGATGGGGAGAAAGTTCCAAGTCTTGGCTGCCAGGTAGGAGAAGGATCTTCCTCCCATGGTGGATCTTCGGATGCGTGGCATGGCGGCAAGGGCGTGGCTGGTCGATCGTAGCTGGCGGGTGGGAGTGTAGAAGGTCAGGCGGTTGTTGAGGTACCTAGGGCCCAGGTCGTGGAGGGCCTTGTGTGCGTGGGTGAGGAGTTGCAACGTGATTCTCTTGCTGACAGGGAGCCAGTGAAGGTCTCTCAGGTGACCGGAGATGTGGCTGTGTCGGGGGATGTCCAAGATGAGTCGTGCAGAGGCGTTCTGGATGTGTTAGAGTCTTGTCTGGAGTTTGGCTGTGGTCCGGTATAGAGGGTGTTTCCGTAGTCCAGTTGGCTGGTGACGAGTGCCTGTGTGACCGTCTTCCTGGTTTCGGTGGCGAGCCATGGGAAGATCTTTCGGAGCATGCGTAGGATGTTGAAGCATGATGATGAGACGGCGTGGTCCGTTTGTTTGGGTGCGCTGCCCAGGGCAGGGGGGCCACAAGGAGTCGTCCCAGGTGGAGGGTGATGATCCAAGGATGAGGACTTCCGTCTTGTCTGAGTTCAGTTCGAGGCGGCTGTTCCTCATCCACTCGACTACGTCTTTCATCCCTTCGTGTAGATTGGTTCTGGCGGTTCCTGGGTCGTTGGTGAGGGAGAGGATCAACTGGGTGTCGTCGGCGTAGGAGATGATGTTGAGGTTGTGTTGGCGTACGATAGCTGCGAGGGGGCTCATGTAGACGTTGAAGAGGGTGGGGCTGAGTGATGATCCTTGTGGTACGCCGCATATGACTTCGGTGGCCTTGGATCTGTACGGGGGAGGCGGACTCTCTGGGTTCTTCCGGTGAGGAACGAGATGATCCACTCCAGTGCCTTCTCTTGGATTCCGATGTTGCTGAGGCGCTGCACTAGGGTGCAGTGGCAGACCGTATCGAATGCTGCGGAGAGGTCCAGGAGGATGAGGGCCGCTGTTTCCCAGTTGTCGAGCAGGGCTCGGATGTCGTCAGTGGCTGCGATGAGGGCGGTCTCGGTGCTGTGGTTGGCGCGGAAGCCGGACTGCGAGTGGTCGAGGCTGGTAGGGCGAGCGCAATTGGTGATCCACTGTGTGAGGTTGTTGGCTGCTTGGTTGGGGTCCATTGAGCTGGCGGGCGGGTTCTGGCTCAGTGAAGTGGTGAGCTGGTCGGTGGTGATCTTGTTCCAGTTCCTGCTGGGAACCTGTTGCGGGTGGTGGTGAGTCGTGGTCTTTCTGAAGCTGAAGTGGACGCAGCTGTGGTCTGTCCAGTGGAGTCCGGTGGAGTGGCTGAAGGAGATGTACTTGCTGGAGGAGAAGACTGGGTCAAGCGTGTGTCCGGCGTAGTGGGTGGGGGTGTTCACCAGTTGCATGAGTCCGAGGTTGGCGAGGTTGTCCAGCAGGGTGGTGGTGGTGTTGTCGTTGTTGTTCTCCAGGTGGAAGTTGAGGTCCCCTAGGAGGATGTAGTCAGCGGAGGCAAGGGCATGCGGGCTCATGAAGTCTGCGATGTCTTCGCTGAATTGTGTGCGAGGTCCTGGGGGTCTGTAGATGAGGGTGCCTCTGAGTGTGGTCTTGGGGTCGGTGTGTATCTGAAAGTGAAGATAATAAGTGGCTGTGAGGGTGTCGTCTGAGTTGGTCGTGATGCGGATGGTGTTCTTGTGGACGATGCCTCCTCCTGTCTCGTTGACGCGGTCTCTCCGGGTGATCTTGTATCCGTCCGGGATGGCGACGGCGATGTCGGGCGCTGAGGAGGCGTTCATCCATGTTTCCGTGAGGAAGGCAACGTCTGGAGAAGTCTGGAGATGTGGTGTCGAGCAGGTTCCAGAGTTCCACGGCACTCCCGAAGACGAAAACTGGCTTGCGAACGGGTCAAGCAAGCTACTACGCATGCTCGCGGAGCTATGCGTAGCTCGCGGAGTGCAAGTGCATCTTCGCGTAGCTCGCGGAGTGCGGCTACGCGAACTACGCCCAGGCTTAATATATATATATATATATATATATATATATATATATATATATATATATATGAGACACACCTTTCTCCACACGAAAGAAAGCAGAAGCCACAGAGGGGAAATCCAAGGAAGCTACTTTATTCACTGGCTGTGGCGAATGCATTTCGGCATGTAAATGCCTTCTTCAGCGCCCAAACAGTCACGATCTGAAACCTTGCGCCTTTGCACGTCCTGACATTTATTTGGGTAATCCCAAACAAGCTCCACCCCCAACAAAGACGTTTGCACACCTGAAGCAAGTCCGTGATCTTCTGTGGACTGCAGCACCCAGAATGCACGATGAGGCTCCCAGGTAAGATGTGGGTGGGGGGAATCATGCCCAATGGTGCGCTTGAGGCAGGACATAGCGCAAAGTTCAAAACAAAATGTTCCTGCTTTGTGGATCAGTGAACACAGCGTCCCTGGGTCCCCAACTGCTCCAACCTTGATGCTCGAGATGCTATATATATATATATATTACCTACTGGCGATAGCCGGTAGGTATATATAGTTAGGATTATTTCCTTATGGAACTTTTGAAAATTCTATGTCTAATAACTTTGGCGTTTGTGGACGGAATCGGCTGAAATTTTCTGGAAAATGGCACATTTTGTTTCTGAGCAGCCCCTGAAAATTTGGGGGGGGTTCGTCAAGGGGGGGCCGAGAAAAAAGGGGGGTCCCAAAACACGTTTTTCCCATGTTCATTTCCATAGGGCGTTTGGCCTCACTTTTAGCTCGAACGGCTGAATGGATTTGTACGAAACTTGGCAAAATTGTACGGACTGTTAGCCCGATGTGCCTTTGCTGGGTCTCAATATATGTGCTCCAGTGGATTTTGAGAAATTAACGTTTTAAAATTTTATATATCTGTGACAGCGTCCCAGATAGCGCTCCAGATCGCGTACTTTTCGCGTCACGGAGCTTTGCGAAGCGATGCTGATTGGCTCTCCGGTGTCTGTCAACATTCTAAACAGTCCCGTGCGGCCGCCATCTTGTCTCTCGGTAGGGTGGAGAGACAAGAAGAGGTGAAAAACGAAGGGGGAATTTAATGAAAGGGGGCAAGGTAGACCCCTCTTGACCCCCTAGGAATGATGTTGGGGTTATTAAAGGGTCCCGTGGGGAAAATAAAAAAAAATTGATTTTTCACGGTAGAAGCGCTTCTCGGTTCGCGAACCGGGTCGCAAACTAACGGCTGAATGGATTTGCACGAAACTTGGCAAAATTATAGGGACTGTTAGCCCGATGTGCCTTTGCTGGGTCTCAATATATGTGCTCCAGTGGATTTTGAGAAATTAACATTTAAAAAACAGATATATCTGTGACAGCGTCCCAGATAGCGCTCCAGATCGCGTACTTTTCGCGTAATGGAGCTTTGCGTAGCGAAGCTGATTGGCTCTCCGGTGTCTGTCAACATTCTAAACAGTCCGGTGCGGCCGCCATCTTGTCTGTCGGTAGGATCGAGAGACAAGAGGAGGAGAAAAACGAAGGGGGAATTTAATGAAAGGGGGCTAGGTAGACCCCTCTTGACCACCTAGGAATGATGTTGGGGTTATTAAAGGGTCCCGTGGGGCAAATAATAAAAATTTGATTTTTCGCGGTAGAAGCGCTTCTCGGTTCGCGAACCGGGTTGCAAACTGGTAGCGAAACGTGAATTCGCCATTTTGTGTTTCGATTTCATTCAATTATTAGGTATAAGGGGGTACGGGAGACGTCTCCTGACCCCTTTTGTTTTCTGAGGGTGGCTGAGGAGGCTCATATATGTTGATACATGTCTTCCAGCGGCTGTGCGTGAGCGTTTTTTTTTTTGTTGCTGCGTGACGTCTGTTAACATTCGATTCGATGGAAATCAGGAACAGTTTTTTTTTTTTTTTTTGAAAAACATTTTTATTGCAGATGCCCAGATACAAAAAAAAAATAATTTCCATAATCCAACAATCAGTAATCAATGCCTACACCGGTAAGAAAGAGGCCCATCAAACCCCCTGTTCTCAACATTGTGAAAAAACAGCAATCAAATCGCCATCGCACAAGGGTCACATAGGCGGAGCCCCGCCCTAGCACAGAGGGTGGCCATAGCGTCCATCCGGGCATCTGCTTTTTTTCTTTTTGTTTATTAACTGTCCTCCGAACCCAAGTAGCAAAACCAAACCCCCCCCCCTGAACACAACTAAACAATGCGGGGGAAAGTAAGAGCTCATCCATTGAGTTAACGTGAGTCCGGATAACCTTGAGAATAGTGCATTCAGTGTCCATCAGCCGCAGCCCTCCCTTTCCCGCCCCACACACAAGCCGCCCCTGGACTGTCAAATTATTGGCACACTCCCAGCACACTGGGTCCCCTCCAAATCAGGCCCGCCGCCCATCCCAACATCCCCCCAAACCCCGGACCCCTGCGTAGGCCTCCCTACCCCGACCCACTCTCCAGCCCATGATACTGCCTCCATTTTGACCAAACCCTATGACTTTAAAGATTTCATATGAGGCTGCAAAAAATAGTCAATGTACCGTGAGAGGTTTTCCAGTGGGCCACCACAAGCTGCAATTATTGGTCTGCCTGGCGGCTTGGTAATACTTTTGTGGACCTTTGGTATGAAATATATATATGGAGTGAGTGGATGGTCTTTCTTCACATACTTAAACTCATCTCCACTTAGCATGCCAAGGCCCTTCCATGCCACCAGGTTCTTACACAGGGCCTCTAGCATTGCCCTGTATTTCTGGGGGTTGCTCTTGGTATAACATTGTATATCATCCAATTGTCTATGCGCCTCCTCAAGGTATTCCGCGGTAGGCCATAAAACAATATTTCCGCCTTTGTCCGAATTCCGAACTATAACTTCTGCATTTTTAAACTTGGTAGACAGTTGATTTAATTTTCTCTCCTGATTCGTGTATTGTCGCTTTTTATTGTTGGTCTTTAGGGCCATCTTTTTTACTTGTTGCACCACTGCGTCGCTAAAAGAGTCAAGACCATCACGTGCAGCCAGAGGAATATATTTGGACTTTGGCTTAAATGGGGTAGTTGGTTTCATCTGACCACTGGATGCAACTATCTCCTGTGTACCCATAGTCTCATCAATCCCCAGCTGGCACATATCACAATATAAATTTAGGTCACTGACTGCCAGTTCAGAGGTGCTTGTCACTGGTCTTGTCGGAGCATTTTCTGTGCTGACTGTTTTATTTAGGAATTGTTTCTTAAGTTTCAATTTCCTTATGAATCTGTAGATATCAGCCCTCGTTGTGGTATAAGAGAAGTTGGACTCAGGGCAGAAGCTTAGACCTAAGCTTAAAAGTTGTTCTTCTGCAGCTGATAGTTGTACTGAGCTTAGGTTAATTATAGATTTTGCTTGTTTCTCCTATATATATATTAGATATTAAACATGTTAAATATTTATTAAGTCATATATATTTACTTTAAAACAATTAATGAACTGTGTGGAGGAGTAAAAATAAATATTCCCACTACATTGAGTACAACAGTAGGGAAAGTGTTGGATAGCAGAGTGGTAAAAATGACTATTTCCACTCCAGTGACTGCAACAGTAGGGAAAGTGTTGGATAGCTGAGGGGATTTTCATTGAATCCAGGAACAGGACACTTGCACCGGGTCTAGGTCACGTTCCCAGTTTGCTGTGAGAGGAGCATTCTGGGTACTGTAGTTTGCCGATGCCGCTACAGGGGGTTTTACTGACTTAAACCGGTGCACCTGGATTGTCCGCTGATGACGAAACGAGGTATTTAAAGTGCCCTGGCGTGAAAAGCCACATTAAAGCAGGCATCTAAGGAAGACATTATGTTGAAACGCGTCATGCCAATGCTATATTGAATTAAAGCCCTCACCTGGAATCCCCGCTGTGTCTCTCCAGTTCTACTAATTTTGGAACTTTCGTGGCATAAAGTGCGTGCTGTGTCCTGGGCGCGCTAGGAAGAGACCCGCCTCGTAAAGTGGAAGGAGTCACAGGGACAGCTTCGGCATCTGGTTCTCATCCAAGGTATTGGAAACTCCAACCCACCGTATCCCTTTCCAGTAGCAGCCGCTGTGCATTACAGTCCGTGACTGCACGGAGGAGTTTCAGGACACTGTTCTTGTTAAATCCAGGCTCGAAGGGAAAAGGACTGTTACGGGTGAGGTGTACTGGGGGCCAGAGGTGAGAAACTTTTCTTCAGGGATTGCGCTTTCCAGAGCACAAGAACCCCGTTTTTTAATTGAATCCAGGAACCCAATGAAGGACACTTGCACCGGGTCTAGGTCACGTTCCCAGTTTGCTGTGAGAGGAGCATTCTGGGTACTGTAGCTTGCCGATGCAGCTACAGGGGGTTTTACTGACTTAAACCGGTGCACCTGGATTGTCCACTGATGACGAAACGAGGGGAGGTATTTAAAGTGCCCTGGCGTGAAAAGCCACATCGAAGCAGGCATCTGAGGAAGACATTATGTTGAAACGCGTCATGCCAATGCTATATTGAATTAAAGCCCTCAACTGGAATCCCCGCTGTGTCTCTCCAGTTCTACTAATTTTTGGAACTTTCATGGCATATATATATATATATATATATATATATATATATATATATATATATATATATATATATATATATATATATATATATATATATATATATATATATATATATATATATATACATATATATATATATATATATATATATATATATATATCCACACGGGTTCTCAACAAGCAGCGGCGAGGTATCCTGCAACCACGCCGGCTTCAGAAAACAGCAGACCCAAAAGATTTTCCGTGAGTTATTTTATTCTGCAACAACCAGACAGCATAACGTTTCGGCCTCCCAAAGGCCTTGGTCATATGGTGTTCCAAAGGGAAACGTCATATATATATTAGATATTAAACATTTTAAATATTTAATAAGTCATATATATTTACTTTAAAACAATTAATTAACTATGTGGAGGAGTAAAAATAAATATTCCCACTA